>NC_141162.1:92680397-92835147 GCF_053477565.2 Lygodium microphyllum
ACCAAGCAGATCTCTGAACTTGCGCAGCTTCTCTGCACCCAATGCCTTTGTTAATATGTTAGCTACCTGATCCTCTGTGCTAACATAAACTAGATCAATAAGACCTAGTAAAACCCTCTCCCGCACATAGTGATAATGCACCTCAATGTGCTTTGTTCTAGCATGCTAGACTGGGTTATTTGCCAAGTGTATACTGCTCATGTTGTCACAATAAATGACAATTGGCCCATCTGTAGGCTGATGCATATCATAAAGTAGCTTATGCAACTAAGCTACCTCACATGCAGCCATTGCTGCACCCTTGTACTTAGCCTTTGTGCTCGACAAGGCAACTGTAGGCTATTTCTTGTTGCTCCAAGTGATTGCAACACTCCCAAAAGAGAACACATATCCACTCGTAGATCGTCTATCAGAAATACTACTAGCCCAATCAACATCAATGTATCCATGCAACTGTATCTGAACCCCAGTCCCATAAAATAGTCCATACTGCAATGTGGACTTCACATACTTGCGTATGCATCTAGCCGTATCCAAATGCGGTTTCCTTGGAGCCTGCATAAACTGACTTACCAATCCAATAGCATAGCTCAAATCTGGCTTGGTAATAGTCATATAAATCAAACTTCCTACTATGCTTCTGTACATAGTAGGGTCTTCGAGAAGCTCATCTGCATCTGCGCTGCTCAGCTTCACATTCTGCTCCAAAGGAACTGAAATAGGCTTACAGCCTGTCATCCCATATTTGGACAGCATGTTCGATCCATACTGCCTCTGCAAGGGCTGTATCCCACTTGGTGATCTAATCACCTCAATGCCCAAGAAATAACACACCTCTCTCAAATCCTTCATCTCAAACTTTTGCTTCAATAGCATTTTCACATGAAGGATATCTTCATCACTATCACCTGTCATAATCAAATCATCAACATAAATGACAAGTAGCATAATACCTTTCTCTGTTTTTCTCACATAAAGTGAGAAATCTGCCTTGGAAATCTGAAAGCCAATAGTGACAAGATACTGTCCTATCTTGTCAGACCATGCTGTAGGTGCTTGCTTGAAGCCATACAAGGCTATCTTCAACCTGCAAACAAACTCAGGATGAACAACATGCACATAACCTGGTGGCTGCTCCATATATACCTCTTCTTGCAAATCACCATGCAAGAAGCCATTCTTTACATCCAACTGATGTAAAGACCATTCCTTTGATACAGCCATAGCAATGATTGCTTTTACGGTTGCCATCCTTGCAACCGGACTAAATAACCATCTGCATTGTGCTTCACCTTATAAACCCACTTACAACCGATTGCATTCTTATCTTTAGGCAAAGGTACCAATTCCCATGTAGCATTTGCTTCCAAGGCATCTATTTCTTCATCCATGGCTTTCTCTCATTTTTCTTTTCCCATGGCTTGCTCAAAAGAAGTGGGTTCTGGTTCTTGTATCACTTTGACCATATAGGCATAGTGAATGGCAGTAAATCCATCATATTTTAGCCTATCCACAGGATACCTAGCTTTGGTAGACCTGCGCAAAGTAGGTTCACTCCCAGGTGCTCTCAAAACATCCCTGGTCTTCCTTACTCCAGGTGTAACAATAGAAGGAATACCCAACTCATCATCAATGCTCTGTTCTGAGCCACTGGATTCACCATCCACATAAGAGTGCCTACATTCACATCAAACATGGGCTGATCTACCTTCTCTTTTCCTTTTCGTGAAACCTACATACCACTATCTGCATTGTTTTGAGGAGATTCTCCTGATCTCAATCTGCCTGTCCATGGCGAAGAATGTGAACCACTACTAGAGGACACTCCAGGTCCACTAATATTTTGTGAGACTGGTGTTGTGAATTTTGTGCAGCATTACCATTTTGTGCATCTACATCATCAATCACATTTACTGGTTTATACCCATCTCATAAAAAACAACATCTCTGCTCACTGTAAACTTACGAGTAGAAGGGTTATAGCATCTATATCCTTTCTGCTGCAAAGAGTAACCAATAAAGATGCACTTCTTAGCTTTTGGATCCAACTTGGATCTCAACTCATCTGGCACATGAACATAGGCAATGCAGCAAAAAATCTTCAAATGAGAAATATCTGGTTTCCTACCAGTATACCTCTCCTCAGGAGTCATCCCATGTATTGCTGCAGTGGGAGTCCTGTTCATTATGTAGACTGCTGTAGCAACTGCTTCAGCCAGTAAAAATTTGGCAAGTCTTTTTCGTTGAGCATGGCACGAGATACCTCTCCAATATGCCTGTTTTTCCTTTCTGCAATTCCATTTTGTTGTGGGGTATGACTGCATGAATATTGTTGCTTTATGCCATGCTCCTGCAAGAACCTTGCAAACTCATTTGAGAGGTACTCTCCCCCTCCATTTGGCCTTAGGCATTTTATTTGGAGGCCTGTTTCTTTTTCAACCATAGCTTTAAGAGTTTTGAAATGCCCAAAAACTTTACTTTTCTTTTTCATAAAATACACCCAAACTTTTCTGCTATAGTCATCAATAAAAGTGACAAAATAATGACAGTCTCCAAGAGATGCAGCTTTAGTAGTCCACACATCAGAGTGGATTAATTCCAATGGCTTCTTACTCTCTTGAACATGTGTAGGAAATGGTTTTTTTGCCCGTTTTCCAAACTGACAGGCTTCACATACCTTATGCATTTCTGCAACCTTGAATTTAGGCAAACTTGCAACAATATTTTGGGCTTGCATTCATTTAAGTCACTGTACATTAACAAGACCAATGCGTTTATGCCAGATATCAATATCTGCAACTACACCGGTCCCATGTGCAAACATTGCTACACTCAATTCAGGCATATCTGCATCCAACGTAAACATTCTGCCCTTCTTCTTTCCTTTTGCTATCAAGCGACCTTTATTTTTCATATCCTCAACAAAGCATCCATGAGAATTAGATCTGACCTGCAAGCTCTGCTCAACCATTTGACCGACAGAAACCAGGTTCTTGGTGATATTCGGGACATGAAATACATCCAACAGGTATTTCTTTTTCCCATCCTGCATAGACAAATGAATTTTTCCAATATGCACAATAGGATGTACAGTATCATCACCAGTCTCCACAAATCCTGGTTTTCCCATTTTCCTTGTATCCTGCATCCATTCTGCATGACCTGTCATGTGGTTTAATGCACTTGAGTCAACATACCACACATCGTTGCTTTCTTCCGCACTTGTCACAGAATTGGTCATGTGCTGCACCATAAACAAATGCTCATTTCTGTCATCACCCTGTCTACTAGAAGATGCATAATTCCCTTGTTGCAATTTTCCATTCATGATGTCATTTTGCTTTTTATAGCAGTCTTTAGCCATATGACCTATTTTACCACAGTAGTAGCATTCAACATTGTTGTTTGCATTTTGGCCTCTTTGCCATCCACCACGACCTCTTTGGCTCCCCTTGCCTCTAGAGTTACCACGTCCTCCTCCATAGGACTAGTTTTCTTGAGTTTGCTGCATATTCTGATTTCTACCACGGCCTCCAGATCGGCCTCCTCTACCTCTGCCTCTACCTTTTCCAGCATTTGAGTAGAAGACAGTTTCTTTTGAAGTTCCTCCTGAAGAAGATGCACCACCATTTCTCTGCTCCTCAGAAATTAGAAGAGCAATCAACTCCTCAAAATCAGGAAATCTTTCACGGGCAGAAATGGATGTTTGAAACTGTGCATAATCCTTTCCTAGACCATTCAAGGTCACAGAAACTAAATCATCATCTTCCACTGGCGACCCAATGGAATCAAGTGCATCTGCAATCTTCTTCACCTTCATGTGATAGTCATTGATGCTCATACTTTCTCTTTTCACATTGTGCAACTCTTGCTTGAGCTGCATTTTCCTAGCTTGCGTATTTGTGCTATACATTTTTGACAAAGTATCCCATGCCTCTTTTGGCGTACTTGCATCTTGAATATGGACAATCATAGAGTTTGAAATATTGATAGACAGCCAGTACATAACTTTTTTGGCTCTCTCATGCCATCCTTTAAATGCCTGCATTTGCTATTGATTGGGAACATTAGGAAGAAATGGTTCTTCTTCATTTCCTGTAACGAATTCCCAATATCCTTTTCCCATAAGGAAATTCATCATTCTAAACTTCCATGCTTGGAAGTTATTCTTGTCAAGCTTTTCAGTGACAATCTGTGAAAGAGAATCAGACGCCATTACAGAACACTGTAAAAAATTCTGTCACTGCAAAAAACACAGCTTCAGCCTCACAAGGGCAAATCTGCAAAACTGACGAAAGTGGTATTTGACCACACAGTCACTTCCTAGTGATGATTTTGCATCAACAGGCAACAAGGATGATTCTGTAACTACTCCCAATGTCTCTGTGCACATGCATACAATGCAATTTCTACAATAACTTTTTACCGATCTGTAGAATAGTGGTCGCATAGCATAAAACATGGCCTTTTCCTGAGTGCGTGCGGAAAACTTCCGCCTCCAAAAAAGGCCTCGAAATGGCCTCGAATCAAAAAAACAGGGCAACCGGGGGCTAAATCCTAGTCCCGCAGCATATACTACCCTCTTGCTACACTGCGAAGGGTATCTCAATCTAAGACAATGCACTCTTGCACTTTTCGGCTGTGCTACCTGCTGCAGAGACTTGCTCCCAAACTCGAAAAATGAAAGCAACACTGGTCCTCTTACCAGAACACCACGAACTTGGTTTTCTTTCTTGAGCTCCTTACCATGAACCAGGCTCTGATACCATGTCAAGATTGTGGGAGAGAAGGAAGGAGTCTCACTTGTAGCTTTCTTGCTTGCACAATGGGGGAATGCACACATAGGTGGAGGCTGAAAACAGTTTTCCTCTTCTTAGTTGTGTAAGCCAAAAAGAACTCAAGTACATAGAAATAGAAGAACCCTATATATGGGTCTCAAACCAAACTCAAGTAACTAAGGTGGCATACTAACTGAGCCACGAACTAGAGTAGATAAGGATAGCTGTCATCTAGCTATTATTCATGGGCGGTGTACCAACCACATCTACAGCTAACAAGTCGGTGACATAAATGCACAACGGTCACCCTGGCATATCACGAGTGGAGCTCGATATCTCAACAGCGCATTCCCACAGGAGAAGCCACTGGACAAGGCATTGTTGACGAATTACCCGACGCCCATCTATTTAACTTGTCCAGCAAGAGAGATTTATTCAAGGCTGATCTAATGCCATATTCGGCGGATGACATAGTCCAAGTGCTTGAACACGGACTGCCTGATCGACCGATAGAAAAAGCCCGACTTAGCCCTCCTTTGCACAAACATGTCAAGATACGACCTTTGCACAAGCCTCATCCTTTGCACCCATCCTTTGCATAAGCCCCGATGTTAGAACCACATCACGGTCACTGCAAAACAAACATGTGCTTTCAACGCTTTGATCGACGAGGGAGCAAACTTCAATGTCTTAACTCACGATCATTGGACTCAACTTGGCAGACCACCACTTCAACCCACTAATGCGAAATTAAGCCCATATGGGGTCCATTCCTATGCACTTCTCGGCAAGTGTAGAGCCACCGTTTCTATCGAGTTTGAGACTGTCCCAATGATTTTTTACGTGTTGCCAAATGCTAAAAGTGCAAGCATGGAGTTGCTGCTAGGGCGAACTTTCAAAAAGCAGACTCACTGCAATGTTGATTATGAGTCGAAGTGCATCCACCTCGCAATAGATAACATTCGCATTGTCACAGCTTTCAGCAAGGGCTGCGCGACCTCATTACTGTCCGCAATGCCACCGGTAGAAATATACGTAACCAAGTCCAAGGAGGGGGGTAGTGCACGGCTGCCACCTCCCAGATTTCATGAATCATAGCCCACAACAGCAAAACCTAAGGCCCAACAGCCTAGAATTCAATGGCAGCCTAAGCAGCCGCAACCGCTGCCTAGGAGTCGACGCTCCTATCCTCATAAAACCAAAAACTCTAAACCTAGGAGGCCAAGATGCAATCACAAAAAGTGCCACATGATCAAGCAAAGATGGATCCCTAAATCCCTCTTGTATGCGCAAGGCTACTATGTGGGCAACACCTGGCTGTGGATCTCTAAGGCCTACATAGCTAAAGGCACTACTCATACGCTGCCCTCAAGCTTAATCAACCCAAGTCCCATAAACCCTCCAAACCATAAGCCACAGTGCTCCCCAAATCCACAGCCATCCAACTCATCCACGCCTAAACCCAAGAGAGTCACACAAGCCTATCGGCCCAAACAACAAACTCCGTCACAAGAGTCATCACCCGAACAAGTCAATCCGAATCCCCAAATCCAATCTAAATGCAGCAGTCCGTCCATCATGGTTGCTTCTAATCCACCCATAATCCAAGCAGCCCAATCGGCAGACTCAAGAACACTCCCAACCGCAACTCTTCGTTGTTTCACAGGCTCTAGTTCTAGCAAACCTCGACTACCCGTTGGCCTTACGCCCTCCTATGAATGCAAATCCTTTTTAGCACTAGCCGTCGACCTCGCTGAGGACACCAGGGATGACGTGGTGGAATGCATTAAACGACTAGACACCACCTTCATGTCGCTACCACTAAGCTACGACCGCTTGGACTTAGGACTATTGGAGGAACCCTTTGCAACTGAATTTAAAATGATGCCATGCTCCTGGGAAACCTTTGAATTCGCATTCACAAAAGCTTCTCGCTCCGTTGGCTGAATTGCTCAACAGCGAGATCTCCAAGGAGCAAGCTTCTTGCTCCATTGGCTGAATTGCTCAACAGCGAGATCTCCAAGGAGCAAGCCATCAAACAGCGCCTCATCACGTCATACAATCAATGAACCACTTTTGCTATCACAGATCAAGAAATCACAGCGTTATCAAAGCTTGTTGATACTGACTCCCCGTTCTTGAGGCATTGGTACACTCTTAGGTTGCAATGGGAAGTTGAAGGGTGCCGCATAATGACCAATGCTGAGCAGTGCCGCGCTATCAAAACAGTGGATTACAACCCCACATATGTTGTGCCAACCTCATATAGAGTGTTAATCACTCTTCGGGGCCGATCCATGGAAGAACACATCAAAGGACACCCCTACCTCGACCGCTTGTTGACTGAGAAAGAGTTACACATTGCTAGCCGTGTCAACTCTGCTGACTTCCTAACAGATGTTCTCACATACGTCACACAAGTGGGGATTCGACCCTTTGATTTGGACCACAAAGCTCACTTAGAATACAACCCTGAGTTCTATGATTGGCTCCTTCATAGGTAACACCTACACCACCATGCCGAACGCCCTTGCCCTTCTGACCCTAAATCCTAGGAAGAATTCTTCTCAAGCTGGAAGGGGAGGGGGTAAGGTGAATCAAATCAAGCCAATCAAATCAAAATTCGTGAAACACATAAACTTATATTATGAAAAAAGGATGGGGTAGGAAAAAGGGCATGGAAACTTTGAAGTATAGGGAAAAAAGTCAAAGTTTGAAAAGGAAAATCTACATTTGTTCTTAATGAATTCATTCAAAAAGCATAGAGTTTTTCTTTTTCAGCAACTAGCAAGTTACTATGTGGAAAGAACTAATGAAAATTACGGTTTATGACAGGAACATAAAATGTTGCAACAAGACCGTGCCCACCGACTCCCGTTCACGAAGGAGGAAAGAGCGCAGTATGGCATATCCCTAGAAAACTGTGCCTACAATCAACTAAAGTTTCGGACCATCCGGAACATCGAAGAAGTAGTGTCGAAGGAGGAAGCAACCAAGAGAGTCATTGAGCAATGCAACCTCACCAAGTACTTGGAGAAATTTGCGCAAGAGCCTGACCACACGAAGTGTGTGGAGTTTCTCAGGACATACGACCCCGACTAGGAGTGCGGCACTGTGACTGTGAGAAGGGGATAAAATGCTAAACAAGTACATGTGCACTTGAACCCAACCTTGGTGGAGAAGGCGTTGGGATTGGAACTGAAGATAGAGAAAAAACAGAAAAGGGATGTCTACACCATGCTAAAAATGAAAAGCGAGGAGGTGCTAACCAATGACGATATCATCATCCATGACATCCCTGATGCTGAAGCCAGGCTATAGGCAAAGCTAGTGCATGCCCTCTTCTCCAGCCAACACTACAATGCCTTAATGCATCGAATCAGCATGCATGTGCTGGAGAATGTAGTAGCCCACACCTTAGATGAAATTGACTGGAATGGGTATATCCGCAAAACCATCGACTAGGTGGCTAAAGCACTGGCTTTGGGAAGTACGCCAGCAGGTGGAGAGTCTCTAGCTTCCAAGGCCACAGAAAGGAAGAAGGCCTTGACCAAGGCCTCATTTATCAGCTACGGAAGCATTTTGACTGTGCTCATTCAGGAGGCAGTAAAGGAGACACAGAATGCAGAAGAAGGAGAAGGAGAAACACTGGATAGGTTGCCCCCTCACCAGGACAAAGTGTCAAGATTGTGGGAGAGAAGGAAGGAGTCTCACTTGTAGCTTTCTTGCTTGCACAATGGGGGAATACACACAAGGGTGGAGGCTGAAAACTATTTTTCTCTTCTTAGTTGTGTAAGCCAAAAAGAACGCTTATACAAAGAAATAGAAGAACCCTATATATGGGTCTCAAACCAAACTCAACTAACTAAGGTGGCATACTAACTGAGCCACGAACTAGAGTAGATAAGGATAGCTATCATGTAGCTATTATTCATGGGCGGTGTACCAACCGCATCTGCAACTACCACGTCGGTGACATAAATGCACAACGGTCACCCTGGCATATCACGAGTGGAGCTCGATATCTCAACACTCCCCCTCGAGCTCAATCCCAATTCCTGCACACCAAGCAGGTCTCTAAACTTGCACAGCTTCTCTGCACCCAATGCCTTCGTAAATATGTCAGCTACCTAATCCTCTGTGCTGACATAAACTAGATCAATAAGACCTAGTAAAACCC
Organism: Lygodium microphyllum; assembly: GCF_053477565.2. Lineage (NCBI taxonomy): Eukaryota > Viridiplantae > Streptophyta > Polypodiopsida > Schizaeales > Lygodiaceae > Lygodium > Lygodium microphyllum. Next base: position 92,689,356 of record NC_141162.1, read on the forward strand.
TCTCCCGCACATAGTGATAATGCACCTCAATGTGCTTTGTTCTAGCATGATAGTTTGGGTTATTTGCCAAGTGTATACTGCTCATGCTGTCACAATAAATGACAACTGGCCCATCTGTAGGCTGATGCATATCATAAAGTAGCTTATGCAACCAAGCTACCTCACATGCAGCCATTGTTGCACCCCTGTACTCAGCCTTTGTGCTCGACAAGGCAACTGTAGGTTGTTTCTTGCTGCTCCAATGTCAAGATTGTGGGAGAGAAGGAATGAGTCTCACTTGTAGCTTTCTTGCTTGCACAATGGGGGAATACACACAAGGGTGGAGGCTGAAAACAGTTTTCCTCTTCTTAGTTGTGTAAGCCAAAAAGAACTCTCATACAAAGAAATAGAAGAACCCTATATATGGGTCTCAAACCAAACTCAACTAACTAAGGTGGCATACTAACTGAGCCACGAACTAGAGTAGATAAGGATAGCTATCATGTAGCTATTATTCATGGGCGGTGTACCAACCGCGTTTGCAACTGACAAGTCGGTGACATAAATACACAACGGTCACCCTGGCGTATCACGAGTGGAGCTCGATATCTCAACACTCCCCCTCGAGCTCAATCCCAATTCCTGCACACCAAGCAGGTCTCTGAACTTGCACAACTTCTCTGCGCCCAATGCCTTCGTAAATATATCAGCTACCTAATCCTCTGTGCTGACATAAACTAGATCAATAAGACCTAGTAAAACCCTCTCCCGCACATAGTGATAATGCACTTCAATGTGCTTTGTTCTAGCATGATAGACTGGGTTATTTGCCAAGTGTATACTGCTCATGTTGTCACAATAAATGACAACTGGCCCATCTGTAGGTTGATGCATATCATAAAGTAGCTTATGCAACCAAGCTACCTCACATGTAGCCATTGTTGCACCCCTGTACTCAGCCTCTGTGCTCGACAAGGCAACTGTAGGCTGTTTCTTGCTGCTCCAAGTGACTGCAGCACTCCCAAAAGAGAACACATATCAACTGGTAGATCGTCTATCAGAAATACTACCAGCCCAATCAACATCGGTGTATCCATGCAGCTGTATCTGAACCCCAGTCTCATAAAATAGTCCATACTGCAATGTGGACTTCACATACCTGAGTATGCGTCTAGGCGCATCCAAACGCGGTTTCCTTGGAGCCTGCATAAACTGACTTACCAATCCAACAGCATAGCTCAAATCTGGCCTGGTAATAGTCATATAAATCAAACTTCCTACTATGCGTCTGTACATAGTAGGGTCTTCCAGAAGCTCACCCACATCTGTGCTCAGCTTCACATTCTGCTCCAAAGGAACTGAAATAGGCTTACAGCCTGTCATCCCATATTTGCACAGCATGTCCAATCCATACTGCCTCTGCAAGAGCTGTATCCCACTTGGTGATCTAATCACCTCAATGCCTAAGAAATAACACAGCTCTCCCAAATCCTTCATCTCAAACTTCTGCTTCAATAGCATTTTCACATGAAGGATATCTTCATCACTGTCACCTGTCATAATCAAATCATCAACATAAATGACAAGTAGCATAATACCTTTCTCTGTTTTTCTCACATAAAGTGAGAAATCTGCCTTGGAAATCTGAAAGCCAATAGTGACAAGATACTGTCCTATCTTGTCAGACCATGCTCTAGGTGCGTGCTTCAAGCCATACAAGGCTTTCTTCAACCTGCAAACAAACTCAGGATGAACAGCATGCACATAACCTGGTGGCTGCTCCATATAGACCTCTTCTTGCAAATCACCATGCAAGAAGGCATTCTTTACATCCATCTGATGTAAAGACCATCCCTTTGATGCAACCATAGCAATGACTGCTCTTACAGTTGCCATCCTTGCAACTGGACTGAATGCTTCTTCATAGTCAATGCCATATGTTTGTGCATACCCCTTGACTACTAATCTTGCCTTGTATCTGTTCACAAAACCATCTGCATTGTGCTTCACTTTATAAACCCACTTACAGCCAATTGCATTCTTACCTTTAGGCAAAGGTACCAATTCCCATGTAGCATTTGCTTCCAAGGCATCCATTTCTTCATCCATGGCTTTCTCCCATTTTTCTTTTCCCATGGCTTGCTCAAAAGAAGTGGGTTCTAGTTCCTGTATCACCTTGACCATATATGCATAGTGAATGGCTATAAATCCATCATATTTCAGCCTATCCACAGAATACCTAACTCTGGTAGACCTGCGCAAAGTGGGTTCACTCCCAGGTGCTCTCAAAACATCCTTGGTCTTCCTTACTCCAGGTGTAACAATAGAAGGAATACCCAACTCATTATCAATGCTTTGTTCTGAGCCACTGGATTCACCATCCACATAAGAGTGACCTGCATTCACATCAAACATGGGCTGATCAACCTTCTCTTTTCCTTTTCGTGATACCTGCATACCACTATCTGCATTGCTTTGAGAAGATTCTCCTGATCTCAATCTGCCTGTCCATGGCGAAGAATGTGAACCACTGCTAGAGGACGCTCCAGGTCCACTAATATTTTGTGACTGCTGCTGTGAATTCTGTGCAGCATTACCATTTTGTGCATCTACATCATCAATCACATTTACTGGTTTATACCAGCTACTCGTCTCATCAAAAACAACATCTCTGCTCACTGTAAACTTACGAGTAGAAGGGTTATAGCATCTATACCCTTTTTGCTGCAGAGAGTAACCAATAAAGATGCACTTCTCAGCTTTTGGATCCAACTTGGATCTCAGCTCATCTGGCACATGTACATGGGCAATGCAACCAAAAATTTTCAAATGAGAAATATCTAGTTTCCTACCAGTATACCTCTCCTCTAGAGTCATTCCATGTATTGCTGCAGTGGGAGTCCTGTTCATTATGTAGACTGCTGTAGCAACAGCTTCAGCCCAATAAAAATCTGGCAAGTCTTTTTCATTGAGCATGGCACGAGATACCTCTCCAATATGCCTGTTTTTCCTTTCTGCAATTCCATTTTGTTGTGGGGTATAACTGCATGAATATTGCTGCTTTATGCCATGCTCCTGCAAGAACTTTGCAAACTCATTTGAGAGGTACTCTCCCCCTCCATCTGACCTTAGGCATTTTATTTGCAGACCTGTTTCTTTTTCAGCCATAGCTTTAAGGGTTTTGAAATGCCCAAAAACTTCGCTTTTCTTTTTCATAAAATACACCCAAACTTTTCTTCTATAGTCATCTATAAAAGTGACAAAATAATGACAGCCTCCAAGAGATGCAGCTTTAGTAGTCCACACATCAGAGTGGATTAATTCCAATGGCTTCTCACTCTCTTGAACATGTCTAGGAAATGGTTTCCTTGCTTGTTTTCCAAACTGACAGGCTTCACATACCTTATGCATTTCTGCAACCTTGAATTTTGGCAATCCTGCAACAATATTTTGGGCCTACATTGATTTAAGTCGCTGTACATTAACATGACCAATGCGTTTATGCCAGATATCAATATCTGCAACTACACCGGTCCCATGTGCAAACATTGCTGCACTCAATTCAGACATGTCTGCATCCAACGTAAACATTCTGCCCTTCTTTTTTCCTTTTGCTATCAAGCGACCTTTATTTTTCATATCCTCAACAAAGCATCCATGAGGATTAAATCTGACCTGCAAGCCCTGCTCAACCATTTGACCGACAGAAACCAGATTCTTGGTGATATTCGGGACATGAAATATATCGGACAGGTATTTCTTTTTCCCATCCTGCATAGACAAGGGAATTTTTCCAATCTGCACAATAGGATGTGCAGTATCATCACCAGTCTCCACAAATCCTGGTTTTTCCATTTTCCTTGCATCCTCCATCCATTCTGCATGACCTGTCATGTGGTTTGATGCACCTGAGTCAACATACCATACATCATTGATTTCTTCTGCACTTGTCACAGAATTGTTCATGTGCTGCACCATGAACAAATGCTCATTTCTTTCATCACCCTGTCTGCTAGAGGATGCATAATTCCCTTGTTGCAGTTTTCCATTCATGATGTCATTCTGCTTTTTATACCAGTCTTTAGCCATATGACCCATTTTACCACAATAGTAGCATTCAACATTACTGTTTGCATTTTGACCTCTTTGCCATCCACCATGACCTCTTTGGCTCCCCCTGCCTCTAGAGTTACCACGTCCTCCTCCATAGGACTGGTTTTCTTGAGTTTGCTGCATATTCTGATTTCTACCACGGCCTCCAAATCGGCCTCCTCTACCTCTGCCTCTACCTCTTCCAGCATTTGAGTAGAAGACAGCTTCTTTTGAAGTTCCTCCTGAAGAATATGCACCACCATTTCTCTGTTCCTCAGAAATTAGAAGAGCAATCAACTCCTCAAAATCAGGAAATCTTTCACGAACTGAAATGGATGTCCGAAACTGTGCATAATCCTTTCCTAGACCATTCAAGGTCACAGAAACTAAATCATCATCTTCCACTGGTGACCCAATGGAAGCAAGTGCATCTGCAATCTTCTTCACCTTCATGTGGTAGTCGTTGATGCTCATATTTTCTCTTTGCACATTGTGCAACTCTTGCTTGAGCTGCATTTTCCTGGCTTGCGTATTTGTGCTATACATTTTTGACAAAGTATCCCATGCCTCCTTTGGCGTGCTTGCATCCTGAATATGCACAATCATAGAGTCTGAAATGCTGATAGACAGCCAATACATAACTTTCCTGGCTCTCTCATGCCATGCTTTAAATGCCTGCATTTGCTGTTGATTGGGAACATCAGGAAGAACTGGTTCTTCTTCATTTCCTGCAACAAATTCCCAATATCCTTTTCCCATAAGGAAATTCGTCATTCTAAACTTCCATGCTTGGAAGTTGTTCTTGTCAAGCTTTTCAGTCACAATCTGTAAAAGAGAATCAGATGCCATTACAGAAGACTGCAAAAAAATCTGTCACTGCAAAAACCACAGCTTCACCCTCACAAGGGAAAATCTGCAAAACTGGCGAAAGTGGTATTTGACCACACAGTCACTTCCTAGTGACGATTTTGCATCAACAGGCAACAGGGATGATTCTGTAACTCCCAATGTCTCTGCGCACAAGCATACGATGCAATTTCTATAGAAACTTTTCACCGACCTGTAGAACAGTGGCTGCACAGCATAAAACTGGGCCTTTTCCTGAGTGCGTGCAGAAAACTTCTGCCTCCAAAACAGGCCCCGAAATGGCCTCAAATCAAAAAAATAGGGTCGTCGGAGCTAAAGATCTCTCCCGCAACATATACTGCCCTCTTGCTTCACCGCAAAGGGCGTCTCAACCTGAGACAATGCACTCCTGCACTTTCCGGCTGTGCTACCTGCAGAGATCTACTCCCAAAACAGAAAATGAAAGCAACACTGCTCCTCTTACTAGAACACCGCGAGCTTGGCTTGCTTTCTTGAGCTCCTTACCACGAACAAGGCTCTGATACCATGTCAAGATTGTGGGAGAGAAGGAAGGAGTCTCACTTGTAGCTTTCTTGCTTGCACAATGGGGGAATACACACAAGGGTGGAGGCTGAAAACAGTTTTCCTCTTCTTAGTTGTGTAAGCCAAAAAGAACTCTCATACAAAGAAATAGAAGAACCCTATATATGGGTCTCAAACCAAACTCAACTAACTAAGGTTGCATACTAACTGAGCCATGAACTAGAGTAGATAAGGATAGCTATCATGTAGCTATTATTCATGGGCGGTGTACCAACCGCGTCTGCAACTGACAAGTCGGTGACATAAATACACAACGGTCACCCTGGCGTATCACGAGTGGAGCTCGATATCTCAACATCCAAGTGACTGCAGCACTCCCAAAAGAGAACACATATCCACTGGTAGAACCTCTATCAGAAATGCTACCAGCCCAATCAACATCAGTGTATCCATGCAACTGTATCTGAACCCCAGTCTCATAAAATAGTCCATACTGCAATGTGGACTTCACATACCTGAGTATGCGTCTAGCCGCATCCAAATGCGATTTCCTTGGAGCTTGCATAAACTGACTTACCAATCCAACAGCATAGCTCAAAACTGGCCTAGTAATAGTCATATAAATCAAACTTCCTACTATGCGTCTGTACATAGTAGGGTCTTCCAGAAGCTCACCTGCATCTACACTCAGCTTCACATTCTGCTCCAAAGGAACTGAAATAGGCTTACAGCCTGTCATCCCATATTTGCACAGCATGTCCAATCCATACTGCCTCTGCAAGAGCTGTATCCCACTTGGTGATCTAATCACATCAATGCCCAAGAAATAATGCAGCTCTCCCAAATCCTTCATCTCAAACTTCTGCTTCAATAGCATTTTCACATGAAGGATATCTTCATCACTGTCACTTGTCATAATCAAATCATCAACATAAATGACAAGTAGCATAATACCTTTCTCTGTTTTTCTCACATAAAGTGAGAAATCTGCCTTGGAAATCTGAAAGCCAATAGTGACAAGATATTGTCCTATCTTGTCAGACCATGCTCTACGTGCTTGCTTCAAGCCATACAAGGCTTTCTTCAACCTGCAAACAAACTCAGGATGAACTTCATGCACATAACTTGGTGGCTGCTCCATATAGACCTCTTCTTGCAAGTCACCATGCAAGAAGGCATTCTTTACATCCATCTGATGTAAAGACCATTCCTTTGATGCAGTCATAGCAATGACTGCTCTTACGGTTGCCATCCTTGCAACCGGACTGAATGTTTCTTCATAGTCAATGCCATATGTTTGTGCATACCCCTTGACTACTAATCTTGCCTTGTATCTGTTCACAGAACCATCTGCATTGTGCTTCACTTTATAAACCCACTTACAGCCAATTGCATTCTTACCTTTAGGCAAAGGTACCAATTCCCATGTAGCATTTGCTTCAAAGGCATCCATTTCTTCATCCATGGCTTTCTCCCATTTTTCTTTTCCCATGGCTTGCTCAAAAGAAGTGGGTTCTAGTTCCTGTATCACCTTGACCATATATGCATAGTGAATGGCTATAAATCCATCATATTTCAGCCTATCCACAGGATACCTAACTCTGGTAGACCTGCGCAAAGTGGGTTCACTCCCAGGTGCTCTCAAAACATCCCTGGTCTTCCTTACTCCAGGTGTAACAATAGAAGGAATACCCAACTCATCATCAATGCTCTGTTCTGAGCCACTAGATTCACCATCCACATAAGAGTGACCTGCATTCACATCAAACATGGGCTGATCAACCTTCTCTTTTCCTTTTCATGATACCTGCATACCACTATCTGCATTTCTTTGAGAAGATTCTCCTGATCTCAATCTGCCTGTCCATGGCGAAGAATGTGAACCACTGCTAGAGGACGCTCCAGGTTTACTAATATTTTGTGACTGCTGCTGTGAATTCTGTGCAGCATTACCATTTTGTGCATCTACATCATCAATCACATTTACTGGTTTATACCAGCTACTCATCTCATCAAAAACAACATCTCTGCTCACTGTAAACTTACGAGTAGAAGGGTTATAGCATCTATACCCTTTTTGCTGCAGAGAGTAACCAATAAAGATGCACTTCTCAGCTTTTGGATCCAACTTGGATCTCAGCTCATCTGGCACATGTACATAGGCAATGCAACCAAAAATTTTCAAATGAGAAATATCTGGTTTCCTACCAGTATACCTCTCCTCTGGAGTCATCCCATGTATTGCTGCAGTGGGAGTCCTGTTCATTATATAGACTGCTGTAGCAACTGCTTCAGCCCAATAAAAATCTGGCAAGTCTTTTTCATTGAGCATGGCACTAGATACCTCTCCAATATGCCTGTTTTTCCTTTCTGCAATTCCATTTTGCTGTGGGGTATGACTGCATGAATATTGCTGCTTTATGCCATGCTCCTGCAAGAACCTTGCAAACTCATTTGAGAGGTACTCTCCCCTCCATCTGACCTTAGGCATTTTATTTGCAGGCCTGTTTCTTTTTCAACCGTAGCTTTAAGAGTTTTGAAATGCCCAAAAACTTCACTTTTCTTTTTCATAAAATACACCCAAACTTTTCTGCTATAGTCATCAATAAAAGTGACAAAATAATGACAGCCTCCAAGAGATGTAGCTTTAGTAGTCCACACATCAGAGTGGATTAATTCCAATGGCTTCTTACTCTCTTGAACATGTCTAGGAAATGGTTTCCTTGCCTGTTTTCCAAACTGACAGGCTTCACATACCTTATGCATTTCTGCAACCTTGAATTTTGGCAATCCTGCAACAATATTTTGGGCCTACATTGATTTAAGTCGCTGTACATTAACATGACCAATGCGTTTATGCCAGATATCAATATCTGCAACTACACCGGTCCCATGTGCAAACATAACTGCACTCAATTCAGACATGTCTCCATCCAATGTAAACATTCTGCCCTTCTTCTTTCCTTTTGCTATCAAGCGACCTTTATTTTTAATATCCTCAACAAAGCATCCATGAGGATTAAATCTGACCTACAAGCCCTGCTCAACCATTTGACCAACAGAAACCAGATTCTTGGTGATATTCGGGACATGAAATACATCGGACAGGTATTTCTTTTTCCCATCCTGCATAGACAAGGGAATTTTTCCAATCTGCACAATAGGATGTGCAGTATCATCACCAGTCTCCACAAATCCTGGTTTTTCCATTTTCCTTGCATCCTCCATCCATTCTGCATGACCTGTCATGTGGTTTGATGCACCTAAGTCAACATACCATACATCATTGCTTTCTTCTGCACTTGTCACTGAATTGTTCATGTGCTGCACCATGAACAAATTCTCATTTCTGTCATCACCCTGTCTACTAGAAGATACATAATTCCCTTGTTGCAGTTTTCCATTCATGATGTCATTCTGCTTTTTATAGCAGTCTTTAGCCATATGACCCATTTTACCACAGTAGTAGCATTCAACATTACTGTTTGCATTTTGACCTCTTTGCCATCCACCACGACCTCTTTGGCTCCCCCTGCCTCTAGAGTTACCACGTCCTCCTCCATAGGACTGGTTTTCTTGAGTTTGCTGCATATTCTGATTTCTACCACGGCCTCCAAAGCGGCCTCCTCTACCTCTGCCTCTACCTCTTCCAGCATTTGAGTAGAAGACAGCTTCTTTTGAAGTTCCTCTTGAAGAAGATGCACCACCATTTCTCTGCTCCTCAGAAATTAGAAGAGCAATCAACTCCTCAAAATCAGGAAATCTTTCACAAACTAAAATGGATGTCCGAAACTGTGCATAATCCTTTCCTAGACCATTCAAGGTCATAGAAACTAAATCATCATCTTCCACTGGCGACCCAATGGAAGCAAGTGCATCTGCAATCTTCTTCACCTTCATGTGGTAGTCATTGATGCTCATATTTTCTCTTTGCACATTGTGCAACTCTTACTTGAGTTGCATTTTCCTGGCTTGCGTATTTGTGCTATACATCTTTGACAGAGTATCCCATGCCTCCTTTGGCGTACTTGCATCCTGAATATGCACAATCATAGAGTCTGAAATGCTGATAGACAGCCAGTACATAACTTTCCTGGCTCTCTCATGCCATGCTTTGAATGCCTGCATTTGCTGTTGATTGGGAACATCAGGAAGAACTGGTTCTTCTTCATTTCCTGCAACAAATTCCCAATATCCTTTTCCCATAAGGAAATTCGTCATTCTAAACTTCCATGCTTGGAAGTTGTTCTTGTCAAGCTTTTCAGTTACAATCTGTGAAAGAGAATCAGATGCCATTACAGAATTCTGCAAAAAAATCTGTCACTGCAAAAAACTCTGCTTCACCCTCACAAGGGCAAATCTGCAAAACTGGCGAAAGTGGTATTTGACCACACAGTCACTTCCTAGTGACGATTTTGCATAACCAGGAACCAAGGATGATTCTGTAACTCCCAATATCTCTGCGCACAAACATACGATGCAATTTCTACAGAATCTTTTCACCGACCTGTAGAACAATGGTCGCACAGCATAAAACAGGGCCTTTTCTTGAGTGCGTGCAGAAAATTTCCGCCTCCAAAACAGGCCCCGAAATGGCCTCAAATCAAAAAAACAAGGTCGCCAAGGGCTAAAGCCCTATCCCGCAGCATATACTGCCCTCTTGCTTCACCGCGAAGGGCATCTCAACCTGAGACAGTGCACTCTTGCAATTTCCGGCTGTGCTACCTGTAGAGATCTGCTCCCAAAACAGAAAATGAAAGCAACACTGCTCCTCTTACTAGAACACCGCGAGCTTGGCTTGCTTTCTTGAGCTCCTTACCACGAACAAGGCTCTGATACCATGTCAAGATTGTGGGAGAGAAGGAAGGAGTCTCACTTGTAGCTTTCTTGCTTGCACAATGGGGGAATACACACAAGGGTGGAGGCTGAAAACTGTTTTTCTCTTCTTAGTTGTGTAAGCCAAAAAGAACGCTTATACAAAGAAATAGAAGAACCCTATATATGGGTCTCAAACCAAACTCAACTAACTAAGGTGGCATACTAACTGAGCCAGGAACTAGAGTAGATAAGGATAGCTATCATGTAGCTATTATTCATGGGCGGTGTACCAACCGCATCTGCAACTAACACGTCGGTGACATAAATGCACAACGGTCACCCTGGCATATCACGAGTGGAGCTCGATATCTCAACACAAAGAAGGGTCCACCAACAGAACTGAGATTGAGGAAGAAGGGGAAGAACAGAAAAGCAAGAAGACAACCAAGAAACCCAAGAAGAAAACAACCCAAAGGAAGAAAAAGGACGACGAAGGCTGCAAGAAGGAGAAAGAGGAATTGGAAAGGGCCAAAAAAGAATCCCTTAAGGAGGCCAAGGAGAGGGAGAAGAAGAAGAAACATGAAGAAGAAAAGGAAAATGAGGAATTATAGAAGGCAAAGAAGGAGTCAAAACAGGAGGTTGAGGAGAGAAAAAAGAAGGAAAGGAGGAAGAACGCCAAAAAACAAAAGCGGAAAGGCAAAGAAAAAGCCGCTGAGGAAGAAGAGGAACTAAGAACAAAGGAGAAAGAAGACCTGGCTGAGGCTACACGCCGGTCTATCGAACAACAAAGCAGGGCAGATGAATCGGGGAATCTGAGCCCACAAAGAGAAGAAGGGCTTGGTTCTAGCACACAGGCGCCAAAAATCGTGCCGCCCGCTATCATTGAGGGCAAGGGCAAAGCCCCAATTCACTCGATTTCTCCCGTCATGGTGCCTCCCACCAAACCAACCACCATCACCCCCAGCATCCCGACCAATGCCGATGTTTTAAATTTTGTGGCATGGATGCAATACTTCATCAACAAAGAAATGGCCTAGGGACAAAGCACCAAAACTATGGCCACAAGGCAAAATAGGCTAGCCACTGATGCAGAATCAAGGCAAGTTCCTAAACGGCAGAAGGTGGAAGCCTCGACATCACCAATCCACACAACGATGACACCATTAGCTAGCTACGACGAGTACGTCTCCGAGCTACTCTCCCAATTGGAGAAAGATAAGAAGGAATGAAAGATAGCTGTGGTGGCTGAGTTGGCGGCTGAAAAGGAGTCAGTAGCTGCCTTCCAACTCGACAAAACTAGAATGATAGCCATGCAGCAAAGGGAGATCTCGGATCTCAAGTAAGAAGTGGAGGCTAAGGATGATAGGGAAGAGCATTGGAGGAAGCTACTAGACAATGAAACATAGGAACTTGTGAAAATGCAGAGAGAACACAAGCTCTTGATCATGCAGTATGAGGAGCTCATTGCAAAAACCGCCAAAGTCGAAGCGCTTATGGCTGAGCTCAATGCCAGGGACAAGGAAAGAAAACAGAACATGGAGTAGCAGCAGAATGAGATCGAGTCCCTGACCGATCAGCTGAAATCCAAAAAAGAAGAATAGGAGAAACTGGTCAGAGAATGGGAAGACCAAGAACAAAGGCTCACGACCCTGGCTCTAAGGTAAGGAGAGAGCCTAGAAGAAATGAACAAGAGAGCAGAGGAGTGGGCCACGCAAAATGAAAGAAGGGTGAAGACACTAGCATGGCACCTTGTTTTGGTGGAAAAAGAGAAGATCATCGCAGAGAACAAGGCAGAAGCCGCCCAGGTGGCCTTCGGTGCCCAACAAAAGGCCTTCCTCAACACAATCATGGACACCACCCGCCCAGAGGAGGGAGAATCGTTGGAGGTGGCACAAAAAAAAGCTTAACATTGCACACAGAGCCCTGCATGTTGGACTGTAGATGCCACCCCAACCTATGGAGGTTATACTAAGCCTAGAAGAGCAAAGGAAATACCTACTGCTGGCCGGCCTAACCCCCCAAGAAATAGATGCCATAGGATTTGAAGAGGGAGCACAACAAGGAGACCGGCAGGGGGAGGAAGCAGCACTCGAATTTGACATGGGCAGATTCAAAGAGGATGTGATCCCACAACCCCCCTCGCCGAAGTCTTAAGAGCAACAACAGGAGGACCCATCTGCAGAGAGACAAGCTACACTTAAAGAGAGACACAGGAAGTTAGTCGAAGAAGCCAGGAAGCAGTCAAGGGCCAAGCCAGTCGTGCAGCCGTCCGCACCCCTCCCACCTTGCCCTGATGACATCCCAGCTGGATTCCACGCAGAGCTAGTGGCTTGGGAGAGACAAGAAAAAGAAAAGAATCCATTCACCTTTAGCTTTCTTCTGCCCAACAGCCTGCAGAGGGTCTTGCCGCTTAAGGTGATGGAGGAGATGATCACGATTGGTGGCTGACTAGGGCAAAAGTGGCTAGAAGAGAGAGAAAACCCCCACCTCTTGGGGAATTGAAGAGGCTGACTACTGGCAAAACAAAGTTTTTGAAGTTCCACATAGAGTATAGGGCTATAAAAGCCAACCCTTGTGGAGGAGGCGAGTATGCGACATTAGTATGCTCTCCTGGATGGCGTTTTGTAACACGCAGCCCTTCGAGAGGAACAACCCCACATACATGGCATACCCTCGAAGGGTAGGTGTGGATTTTGATGCCACCCTCCACGGGCATTAAGACTTTCCCATTATCCATAACTCCAATATAGTATCCTTCGAACATGCCCTCCTCTTTAACCCAGAAAGCCTAGATGACTCTATGACGCGCTTCCTCGCAAATTTCTCTCCATGCCCCGATCCAGCTTTTGTAACTACATGTAACTACCTTAGATTACCTAAGCTACTACTTAAGCAGGACTCGACTCCACAAGAGCGTGGTTTGCCTCCCCTCTTCTTTGACCCTAACGCCATTGACAGATGTGCCATGGCTCATCTAATGATGAGGCCTATTCTCCTCCCCTCTTTTTTCCTAGCCCTCCTAGAAGACATGAATGACAGCCAATTTACTAGATGCAATCACCCTTTCCTCTCCACCACCTCTCTCCACGTCTGCATGAACATGAAAGGATACATGCAAAGCTACCAATTTTTCAGCAAATCCATCCGACCGCCTTCCCCTCCTCATTCAGATGAAGAGAATTAGGCCATGGCTATCATTCCACTACTGTAACTTCAAAAAAAAAAAGAAAAAAAAGAAAAGTAAAGTAAAAGCGAAGAAAAAAACAACATGAAAGGAAAAGCACAAAAAACACTCTCCACTGACTGGACAACATAGCCCACTTGCAGAAGCACTTACCACCACATAAAGCACGATCACTGCACCTAGGGGTTCTCAAGTTAGGTGTGCCTGGTGGCTTTGGTTGGCTGGCTCCACTCCTAACCCCCTAGCCCTTTTGCTCCCCCACTTCATGCTTAGGGCACATCAAGGGCAAGACATACCTAGGGAGGTAACACTCGCCTATGGTTAGACCTATCACCCTAAGCCACTTGTACCAAACCTCCCTTGGCACAAATGGGGTCCTCAAGTGTGGGACATCACCCAAGCTTGCATGTGGTTAGACCCACCTCCCCATTCCACTAGCACGAGCATAATGCACTAACACAATGAGGTAGGCACTCCCCTTAGGAACAACACTGCACCTTCTCCTTTCAGGCATCACAAAAAGCAACAAACCACCAACTTCGGAGGCCCCTATCGACCACGCAATATCCATTTGGCTTCTCCGACAAAAATCATTTCACAGCTTCCACAAGTACCTGAGTCTCCAAGTGGCCCTCACCTTTACACCACTTGGCCAATTGCCTAACAACCTACAACAATACAGAAGTGCCGTGGGACTAGCACCCGTCTAGGAGGGGGGTAATGTTAACCCCAAGTCGAGATGGTAGAAAAAGGGACGAAAAAGTAGAAAAAATATGGAAAAAGAGCAAAGACACGCAGGCGACCTCCAAAGCTAAGCCGGGGCAAAAAACACAATTTTAAATGAAAGGCGCCTCAAAAAACTTGGAAAACTCTTGTGAAAGTGTGCGAGGCTCCCTCCTGTGCCAATTGTAAAATATTAGATGGGTGTAGGCTAGAGGCATAAGGCTAGAAGAGGGAAATGGAAAAAGGACCTTGCCACAATGGCCGGTCATGTAAAAAAGGGATGGGTGCCCATGGGATTTTAGGGCTTGTATATAAAGTTCAAAAAATGAATGGAAGCTCATTCTTTGGTGTGTGGCTAACAAGAGCTCTCTTCTTCTTTTCTTCTCCTCATCTTCTTGCTTGCGTGTGCTCTTGAGAGAGGGAGTGTGAGAGTGTGAGGGAGTGAGTGTGTGAGAGTGAGGGATCAAGAGGGTGAAGCTCTTCACTATCTTCTCTTCTCTTCTTCTCTTTTCTCGTGCACGCGGCTATGGAGGATAGAGCTTGGAGATGGAGGAGGTTTGAGGATGCTTGAGCTCGCATCTAGGATCGTAGAGCTACCGAGGTGTGCGAGAGAGGAGGCAACTCGTATCGGCATCAAGGTAAGCTCACTACACTCATAGGATCGGCAGTGCGTTGGCTAGGTGAGAGATAGCCATTAGAGCTTGCTTGAAACGCTTGAAGCAATAAGCGGTCAGTGGGTCTTGGCGGTTGAGCGTGAGCTCCCACTACATTAACGGTAGCCCTTGACATTGTGAGGCTTGATGATGGCACCATGAGTTAAACACTAGCACATTGGCTATGGCTTCCTACAGTACCACCTCTGAGTAATCTTCTAATATCTCTATGTTGGAGTGGAATTATCTCAAGTGCTCTTAGATAAAATAAGTCACCTATATGATCAAAAAATGGCCTATGATAACTTGTGGATTAATGCTCACAGTAGGGAGAGAGAATAGGTCCAATTTAGAGTAATGAAATTTGCATTAGATCTGTGTTTTTTCAACAATGCCGGGCTGTATGTTGCAAAATGTTAGGTAATTTTGGGCTGAAAAGATGTGCATTGACCTAAGGTACAACTCTTGAGAAGAAAGCTTGAAGAGATATGGCCTTCTTGAAGAGATATGGCTGCTCCAATAGAGGTAGGTAGGTGTTGTCCATTGTAGCCAAGAGAGATAGAGTGAAGATGGAGGTGGAATATGAAGGGTTTATGTCAAGATGAGCTAACCAAAGCTTGACAGGAGTTGAAGAAGTGATTTGTAGAGCTCAACCATGCCTGACTAGGCTTTGATACCATGTAGAAAATATCGGATCTAGAGCATGGCAATGGAGGTTGAAAGAGGAAGTGTGAGCTCATGGGGTAATAGACATCAAGACCAAATGTTACACAAGTGAATTAGGTTCCAAGATGGAAGCTTGGACTTATAAACACAATCTTGTGTATTGGACTAACAATGACATAGACACTTTGTTGGAAGTACAAAAGTACTATGACATTTCATAAAAAAAGAGAGCAAGTACAATGCTTTATAGGAATAAATTAGGTTGCACTTTTCACCATTGTGCATAAGGCATTCTGCATATCCTGAACCCACACTGCTCCATACAAAGAGGCTAAGTTGAGTGTGATTACCAATATCTTAATAGCCTAGTATGAAAGGTCACCAAGACCACTACAGTGTCCTTTGAGAGCTCACTACTATCACTATCACTTCAGTCTTTGCTTCAAGTCTTTAGTAATTACTTCTTCAAGCTATTTTGAACTTATAATCATCCTTCCCAAGATTGGAAAATTTCACCAAGCTATACATTCATCCATCATCACACTAATAGAGATATACAGAACAAAACAAAACATAAACAGGGGCTCCATAGACAATCAACAAAAGGTTAACATAAGGCATCAGAAAGTCTCTACCTCAACTTAAATCACTCAAAACCATCAGAAATCAATCATCAAACTTTCAAACACTCAAACTTCATCAATCCTTACTTCAACCTCTCATACATAAGAAAAACAGAGCAAAACAAAAGGTCAATAGACTCAAATAGGCCCAATTAGACACTAACAGGACATCAACAGAACATGTCAAAACATCATATCTTCACTATAAAACATCATGAGCTTCCAAAACATAATCAAACTCATTTAAAACTCTCTCAAACACTTCCAAAATAACTAAACATAATTCAAAATCTATAAAAAATCAACCATTTTATCCACAAAAACAACAAAAATTAGCCAAAAAATCAAATCATCTCAACCTTAACAACAATGGATGATATGATATAAGGGTTTTATGGATCATAGCCAATTGGCATGGAGATTCAAATGGACACATTGAATCATCGAATCAAATGATTTTTGAACCTCAACTTCTAGCAGATCCATGCCATTTAATACAAAGGGATCACTCACCATAGCAAAATAGTTTATCAAGAGTTTTGTGCTTCATAATACCTATATGTCACAAAATAAAGATATCACTTCAAAACCAATCAAAATAACTAGATAGTCATGAGTTCTTGTAATATAAAAGAGAGAATTTATGTATAAGGTAGAATATCTATACTACTTTGTTGATTTTAGTAACAACAATAGATTTGAAACTTATGATCATTAAAACCTATTGAGATCATAGCTATGAGAAAATTGTGACTATATTTTTTAGCTACAAAAAATATCTAGATAGTTGCATGAATAGGAATTTGAGGGAAAGATGAAGGTTGGAAAAGAAGGGGTGAAATAGTGGTGGAATTACATTGACAAAGGGAAAGATATATAGCATAGCGGTGAGCCATTTGTTGGTAATAGAGGAGGGTAGGAACAGAAGGTCCTAAGAGAGATTGTCTATGATAGGCATCAAAGAAGGGAGCAT
Source organism: Lygodium microphyllum (assembly GCF_053477565.2). NCBI lineage: Eukaryota > Viridiplantae > Streptophyta > Polypodiopsida > Schizaeales > Lygodiaceae > Lygodium > Lygodium microphyllum. The sequence goes on from NC_141162.1 coordinate 92,706,456, forward strand.
CAAATGGATTATGTCTTGAAAGATAGGTTAAGAGATCCATCCTCAGTTGATTAGTACTCTGGGCAAAGGTTGGAGCTGTGTTTTGTCTTTGATTTAGGACCACCGAATCAATCATGGGATGCCACGAATTATCATGACAATCAGCCACTTTGGAGGAATAACTTTGGAACATGTCAGCTATGCGCAACTCCAAATGATTGACATACAAAACAGCCTGTAAGACCACATCCCCCACATACCATGCCATATCCACCTCATCTGGAACTAACAAGTCTCCCCGTAGATACATGTATGACATCAACATGGTATCTAGCGTGACAGAATCCTCAAAGACCATCCTGACTACCTCTGTCAACAACTCAGCAGACCAAGCCCCACTCCAGCCATCCTCTGGAAAAGGTAAATCCATCGTGGAAAGCTTCATCTAGAAGACCAACTTCTGTAACTGGTAGTGGACAAAGAAAGAATGGTCTGGTAAGACATATTCCTAAAACTGCTCAAAGGTAGACCATAACAAGTCCATTCTGGACTGCAATCTTTCCACTTTATCTTGGAATAGAGGGCACAAAGTAGCCTGTCTCTGAAGAGCAGCCAAGTCCTGCTGTGAAAGAGAAGGAATCAATGGAACATTAGGGCTTGGAGGAACAGAGCGGGACTTTGCAAGTTGATCTTGCAACTGCTGGATTTGGGAGGCTTGGTTGGCCACTATGTCATTAGCAATCTGTAAAGCTGAAAGTTTATCATCTAAGATAGCTTGGAATTCCTTCGCTTCTCTGGACATTTTCTCCTTCTCCTCTGAAAGGCTAGTAACCTGGGATTGAGCCTCTAGTAACTGGGTCTTCAAAGAAGAAATCGCATCGCTTTGGGTGGCAACCAGTTGGGTTTGCTGTTCCATTTGCTTAAGTAAATCTGCTAGGGTATCCTTAGCAGAAGCTAACTCAGATGTTGCCTTATGCAACTGGTCCTTAGACCGCATGAGCTCTTCATAAAAGGACGCGTACAGCTGTTGAACACAGGCTATCACTGAAAATTCAATGGAACTTTGAATATCCTTGCAAAGGAAAGGAATCGCATCTCCTGAAACTAGGTTGTTCAGAGAGGGAACTGATATGTCCAATGATCCTTCTCGATGTGCTCTGAACAGGTTATTACAAGTGAGATACCCAGGGAGTTCACTGCCAGAAGTAGCAGGGATGGGTACTGAAGGAAGTACGGAATGAGCTTTATCCGCTACCCTCTTCAAGCGTTTGCGATGTATGACCAGGGGAGGCAGAGAATCATCATCCTTATGTCAATGGGTTCTGACTCATTTGAAGGTGGAGGAGGAGGTACTGGATCTGATGGAGGAGGTGGAGGCATAGTCTTCTGTAAACCTGAATAGGTCAAGAAGGCAGACAAATATGATCCATATGTGACATTGGTAACATTACCCCTGGTGACTTTAACAAAATGTTGATCCATTTTAGTGAGGAGGTAAGTGCTCCAATCAATAGCAACTCCTTTCAACACCATCCTGGAAGCTGTAAAAAGCTCTTTGGACAAATACTGGGATGGCGTTTTGGCAGGCATAAACCTATCCTGAAGAAACTGACAGATCGTCTTCCATACGGGATCAGTGATCATAGAAAAGGAAACTCCTGAAGAGTTTATCACCTTCTTAACATCGAGGATTTCCCTTGTCTGCTTTTGCAACAGCTTTAGAATCTCTTCATTAGAGAAAAGCTGACGAGTGGTCACAAAAGGTTCACCTTTGAAGGGTAGAGACAGAGCCTTCCCTAAGCCTCGAGGTGTCAAAGTCATAGAAATTCCTTGGACTAGTCCTGTCTTCTTGCTGTAAGAGGCCAGAAACTCATCACATAACAACGGATCCGCTGGAAGCAACGGAAAAGAAGTAGCCACAAAAGTAGCAAGTCCCGCCTTCGTGAGAGGCTCAAAAGTAAGTAGGGAAGAGTAATCCCTACTAACTAATGGGACGTACTGGATAGGGGGAGGAGCATGAGAAGGCGCCATTCAGATGGTTACACACACACCACAAACACAGACAATCAAGGAGAATGCCTGCAAAGCAACAGACAAAAAAAACCAAGGATAAGAGAATAACCAATAAAACGTGACACGACCAACTAACCCCAAGCAAACCACATCCTAGAAAAAATTCGACATGACCTTGAGACACATGCGACCGAAAGCTTCATGCGATGCATCAGACAAACACCCAGAACCCCGTATCAGGCAAGAAAAGAAAAAACTGCATACCGGACCCGTAACCATAACAAAGACAGTAAACCAAAACAATACCATATCCGACACATATCAATACTACATCGATGATAAACCAGGACTGGACCAGGAAAACAACTCTAATGACTTCGCATACCCATCCCACGAAACGGTTCATTAAAAAGGGGAATTAAGTGCAGTGAGGGGGAATTAATTTAATGAAGGGTTGATTTTAATAAATTATTAAGAATGGGTGAATTTTTATTAGGTGATAAACCTTAGCAAGAAAACGGCGGTTCCTTTTAATAAATTAAATTACCAATTATTAGGTTAAAACGGTGCTTTTATTCGAATCCCGGACTTCGATACCCGACTGGGTCTCTAAATGCAAGTTCATTGATTACAAATTAAGGTGATGTGGAGCGCCTTTTTGTCAGCGCGTGCGCATGTGACGGCTGGTTCATTTTAAATAAAAATTAAAGTGCCTTTGTAGCGCACGTAGCGCGTGCTAAGTGAACGGCGGGTTTATTTTAATTAAAAAGAATGTGTGTGTATAGCGCGAATGCGCGTGGAAACTGTGAGTGAATAAAGAGTTCATTTTAACAATTAATTTGTGATTAAGGGGGAAATGAAAATAAATAAAACACATAAAATAAATACCTGGAAGGGGTGTGTATGTAATGCAGAAATGCGCACGGAAGAGTCCCCCAAAAGAAGTGAATCCAGTAAAGGAAAAGTAAAGACCACTGATGAAATAACAACGACAACACCTTAGCGAATGGGTTAATTTGGTTTTTATGGGTTTTTTAATTTGTGTAATTTGTGATTATTTATGGTTGAATAAATGGAAAATGATCAAGGGAGGTGAGGGGAAATTTTTAGAATTTTTTAGAATTTTTTAAGAATTTTTTACTATTTTTAAATGAATTTGCTACATTTGTTGGCAATTTAGGGGTAAAAGTAGGAAATGTGTAAATTTCAGAAATTTTAGGGTGGGTAATTTCCAGCGGACAAACTCCCAAAAATTGGCAAAAAACAAAGGGAATTTTTAGAAATTTTTGTGATTTTTTTAATGGAAAAATTAATTTAGAAATTAATTAAATCATATAAATCATGTTAATCAGATAAGTCAGTTAGAAGTAAGTCAGTTAAGTCTGGTTAGTGTGGGTAAATCATGTAAGTCACAGGAAGTCAAGTCAGGTTAGGTTAGTCAGGTTGGATAAGTCAGATAAGTCTAGTTAGTAGAAACTAACCTAAAGGGGGTTAAGTAACCTAAGGTGGGTTAGGGTTAGGGTTAGGGTTAGGGTTAGTGTTAGGGTTAGGGTTAGTGACAACTAACTAGGGTTAGTTGAAACTGGTTAGGTTAGTTGAAACTGGTTAGGTTAGTTGAAACTGGTTAGGTTAGTTGAAACTAACCTGATGGAGGAGGTGGAAGAGGAAGAGGAGGAGGAAGGGGAGGAGGATGGCGGCGGCACGGCCGGGGAGCGGCGGACCACGCGGTGGCGGCGCTGCGACGGGGAGGAAGCGGCGGCGAGCTCCGGGCGCGGGGCGTGGCGCCGGGCGGCGAGGAGGGCAGGTCGGCGGCAACGACCTCTGACAGCGTCGGCAGCGACCCAGGCGGCTCCTGGCGGAAGGCGTGGGCGGCAGCAGCGACAGTCCCAGAGGCGGCGATCCAGGCGGCAGGCCGGGCGACTCCTGGCGGCGACGGGCGTTCCGCAGACGGCGGGGCGCTGTTCAGGCGGCGGCGGGCTGCAACCAAGGGCGGGGGCGTTTCCAGACGGGAGGCGGCTGAATGGCAGGCAGGGAGGGGAGAGTAGGGAGGGAGGAGAAGAGGAGGAGGAGGGGAGAGGAGATGAGAAGGAGGAAGCAGGGAGGAAGAAGGGGAGGGAGGAGGAGAAGAGGGAAGGAATGGAGGAGGAGGATGGGAGGAAATGGAGGAAGAAGAGGGAGGAGGAAGGTGGGAGGAGGGAGGGACACAGGGACGCAGGGAGAGGGAGGTGGTTGGAGGGAAAGGGTCGGGTGGTTGGGGGGAAGGGGTGGGCAGGGTGGGTGCGCAGGGTGGTGGGCAGGGGCAATGGGCGAGGGAATAGGGGAGGGGGCCCATGAGGGGCCATGGGTTGGGTAGGGGTCAAGAGGGTGGTAGGTGCCCATGGGGGGTGGGCAGCGTCAAAAAAGGGGGTACGTATCCCCGTCCCGTGCACGAGCGCGGGGCGGGGTAAAAAAATTTGCCGTGACGGGATTGAAATGGCACCGGGATGACGGTACGGGTCATGCGGACACGACCAGGGTGCGTGGGGATGCGTAAAATCGAAAAAGGGCGCGTTCACGCGCAAAACGGGCGCGCGAATACACGTAAAAATAAAGAAAAATTAATAACTCCCAATCCGGACGCCAAAACGAAATAGCGTAAAAACAGAAAGTGGGCAGGACGACAGGGGGAAAACAAGGAAAAGACGGGACGGAGGTTCCGGGGGGGAAAGGGCGGTCACATGCAAAAAATCCAAAAAACGAACCAAAAAACGCAATTAAAAATTAATATCGAAAAATCCGTGCATCGGAATGAGGTGCACAGAAAAGGAAAACTGTGCAAAAAGATGTGCCCGACAATCCTATCACATCAAAACATAATTCCGACGGAGATAAGACGCGTTCACATGGGAAAAACCAAAAAAACAAACCTGAAAATGGGATCGGAAATTAATAGTGGATGAACCGTTCACCGGAATGACATGCAATAAGAAGGAAACATGTCCGCAAGAAGGGGTGGCACAGGGTTATCATGTTAAACCGCAGTTCCGGTGGAAATAGAAGGGGTTCACATGCGAAAAACACCAAAAATACTCCCGAAAACACATTTTAAAATTAATAATAATAAATCCAGAAGTCGAAAGAGGGTGGAGGAAAAATGAAAAAGGTGGGGGAAGGAACAGGGGACACAACTGTCAAATCAAATTGGAATTCCGATGCAAACAGGGCAGGTTCACATGGAAAAATGTCAAAAATACGCACGAAAAAGGTATAAAAAACCGAAAAATTAATAATGGACAAACCGTGTATCGGAATGATGCGGAATAAAAAGGAAAAATGTCAAGGGAAAAGTGTGGTCAGGGCTATGACATCAGAGCATGGTTCCCAAGCAAGAAAAGCACGTTCTCATGGAAAACCGGCTAAGGTGCGCAAAATGCTTCAAAAATTAATAACTCAAAAATCGTGCACCGGAACAGGGGTAGGTAAAAAGGAAAAATGGTCAGTTCAACGGAAGGAATAGGGCTATAAGGTTGGATTTTGACTTCGGTGAACGTAGGATGCATTCACATAGTAGGATCTCCAGATCAGGGAATGAAGGAAAACTGCAAGGGAACAGGCCCAAAGGTGGGTGGAACATAACCGGGTGGGTGGGAAGGGACCCCATGAGGGTAAAACCAAGTCATGGCATACATGCATGAGCAGGGTAAGCCATATGCAAAGGGGTATGCAATGTAGACGCGCAGGGACGCGTCCCCACACTTAAGACCTTAACGGATAGGGTTAACCGAGCAACAGGGACCTAGGACCACGCCACGGATCATCCACTAACGTCCCCACACTTAAAACATGACTGTCACGAAGAATCAGAAGGTGTAGGGTTAGAAAAACTTGGCCCGTTTCGTCAAGAATCAAGGTTGAGTGTCGATGGCACGTCCAGTGTGGTTGTCGGCGCTGGAGGGACCAAGGCATCTTCTCGGCACACGTTCGTCATGGCAGGGACCACGCGGCAGTACCCAGGGAGGTAGCTGGTCGAAGAAATCGCAGGAAATCCGTCGATGATGAGGGATATTACACTCAACTCGCAGTCACACAAATGAAATGAAAGAACAGTCACTCGCCCCATGACTAATATCACTCGAGGAATAATGATGGAAACCCATATCTCATACCCAATTGAGGAATCCATAAGGGGGAAATGGTGCAGAAAGAGTATTCCAGGGTGCACACTTGATGGTGCAGTAGTGCCGTCTCGCATAATTGCAAGGAGGAAGGCAAGGGAGCCTTACAGTGCAGTGTACAGAACAGGGTGATGTGTCTTATGATGACAGCAAAGACCCATCCCGTGGGTGCATAGGGAAACGGGAACATACCTGACTCCAAGTGTCGTAATGTCCCTCAATCTCACCTCTCGGTAATTGATTGAAGAAACTCCAGTCACACTCATCCCACCCTCTGTCTCACTCTCTGTTGATAAATATAGGAGGGCAGCCTTTTCCTGAAACCCATTGATGTAATCCTCACAGTCACTTGTGCAAAGGTTGTATGCCTTGTGCGCATTTGATGGTGCAACAGTGCATCCCGCCTTGTGCCGGCATACGGTGCAAGAAGGAAGGCCAGGGAGCCTTATAGTGCAGTGCACAGAAACAAATTGTGCTTTGTGCATTGAGAGGCCCATCCCGTGCGTGCAACACTTCATTCACACTACTCACCTCTCATTTGATTTGAAGGGAAAGACTGGTCTCTCGCCCCACCCTCTGTCTCACTCTCTCGGTAATAGATATAAGAGGGCAGCCCATACTCACGTCCCCATCCGGTTAGGATGAAAGCTCACATCACTCGATTGTTTGTCGATGAAGATCGCGTCATCAGTTGTTGAAGAGGCGTACCCAGGGAGGTAGCCATCAAATCGAACGTTTTATTGGACAGGAATATGTCGTCTGCTAGAGGACAGTTAGTCACTTTGCAGAGAGACCCAGGACACAGCGTACCAAGGGAGGCAGCTTCGGAATTGGATCCTGGGAATATCAATTAATGAATCCACTTTCTGGACTGCTGGGTGTTACCACCTTTTCCACAGCCAGCTTCCCGCCCAAGGGTGTTTACCACCTTTGCTTGGAACGAGGCCTGCTATGATAGGGAATTGCTTCCTTTTCTCTCATAACAGATTTGTTTTTTTTTTTCTTTGTCTTTTTCTTGTTTTTCCCTATTCCCGAGGGTGTTTCCACCTTTTCTCGAAGAATAGGTCGGCATGACAGGGACCTAAGTCCTTTTCTCCCATGACCGATATGTATATTTTTCTTCTCTTTTTTTTTTTCCGAATTGAGCAAGGAAATGGTAGAAAGACCATGTATCAAGACCAACCTCGCCACTGTCGCTGGGGGAAAATAGAGGATAAAAAATCAAGGCTGGAAGGGGGGTTTGAGGGGATAGAGGGTTGCGTCCACTTCATCAAGAGTGACTGAAGAACGGCTATCAGAAGTAGCATCATAAGAAGTACAGTGCCACGCCAACGAGGGAAAGGATCAAGTGACCGTAATTGTCAAGATCCCCAAGGAGGGAAGTACTTCTTCAGGCGATATCCATTAATAAGGAAGGGATCATCAGAGGCATCAATGGTCTGCACTTGGACAGAACCATTAGGGTTGACGGCAAGTACCTTATAGGGGCCCATCCACCGCTGTTGAAGCTTGCCAGGAAACTTGCCAAAGCGTGAATCATAGGCTAGGACCAAATCACCTTCTTTGAACTCCTTGTGCTTGATGAAGCTATCATGGTAAGCCTTACGTCGAGCTTGCGTGGCTTCCATGTACTGTAGAGCCATCCTACGAATTTCGTCCAAACATTCCAAGTGCAGGAGATGGCGTTGCAGTGAATCATCATCCCCCAAACGCTCTTTGATAGCCACTCTCAAAGAGGGTAGTTCCAATTCAACAGGAAAAACAACTTCTGTACCATACACCAGCTGGAAGGGTGTCTGTCATGTTGCTGCTTTATGGGAGGTTCTGTATGCCCAGAGGGCCTCTGTAAGTCGATCGTCCCAATCACGACGATGTGCGGCAATTGTTCTTGTCAGAATCGAGCAGAGGATGCGATTGGTGACTTCGACTTGGCCGTTGGCTCTGGGGTAATAAGGAGTGGACTTGCGATGGCGGATCTTATACAACTCTGTCAACTCTTCCATGACTTTGTTGAGAAAATGAGTGCCTCTGTCACTTACCAGCTCTAAGGGACTACCAAAATGGGTGATGATATTCTCGTACATGAACAGGGCCACACTGTTACCATCGTCCCACTTTAGGGCTTTAGCTTCACACCACTTTGTGATATAATCCGTACATACAAGGATGTATCGGTTCTGTTTCCTTCTGGTGGGAGGATCGATCGGACCTACGAAGTCGATGCCCCACTTCTCAAACGGCTTCAAAGGAAGGATAGGTTGTAGTGGCATGGCACTTGACTTGGTGGGTTTCCCCATTCTTTGACAAGCATCACATCTTTTACAGTAATCATAGGCATCCTTGTGGATGGTAGGCCACCAATAACCTGCTAGCAGAGCCTTCCTGGCTGTAGCTTCTCCTGCAAAGTGACCTCCACATGGCTCGTCATGGCAAGCCTTCAGAACAATCCCAATCTCTTCTCCTGCAACACATCTTCTGAGCACTTCATCTTTTCCTTTCTTGTACAGTGCACCGCCTAGCAGGGTGTAGGGGGCTGATTCTAGCATGAGCTTCTTCCTTTCCCGACTAGAAATACCAGGAGGATACTGTTGGGTTGCCAACAGATTGCCAACAGATAATGGTGAAACTTTTCCAAGGCAAATACCATTGCCAAGCACTCTAGCTCTGTCACTGTATAGTTCCGTTCCCTATCAGTGACTTTTCGGCTTGCGTAATAGATTGGTTGATCCAACTTTGAGGAACCCTTTTGGCAGAGGACAGCACCTAAGCCTTCAATTGATGCATCAGTGTGTACATGGAACTCTTTCGTCCAATCAGGAGGTTGCAAAATGGGTGCCTCAATCAGACACTGCTTCAGAGTGTGGAAGGCTTTGTCACATTCTTCTGTCCAAGTAAACTCTGCATCTTTCCTCAGGAGCTTGTGCAAGGAGGTTGCCTTTGTCGCAAAATGGGCTATAAACCTTCTGTAGTAACCCACATGGCCTAAGAATCCCCTCAACTGTTTGAGGTTGGTGGGTGCTGCCAAAGCTGCGATCTTTTCGATCTTTGCAGGGTCTGTTGATATCCCTTGTGCAGAGACAATGTGGCCCAATAGAACTCCAGAAGAGACCCCAAAGATGCATTTGTCGGGGTTGAGGGAAATCCCATACTCCCGGCATCGGTCAAAGCATTGTTCCAGGTGCTCCCAGTGTTCACGGATCAAACTATAGACACAGAAGTCATCCAAATATACCTCAATAAAGTTGTGCAGATGATTTTGAAATGCAGCCATCATGACTTGCTGGAAAGTAGCAGGGGCATTGCAGAGTCCAAACGGCATCACTCGGTAAGCGTAGGTTCCCCATTCTGTGGTGAAGGTTGTTTTGGATTGGTCTTCTTCTGTGATTTGGACTTGGTTATATCCGCTGAATCTATCCAGAAGAGAATAAAGCTCATGGCCTGCCACTGTGTCCAACAGTTGGTCTGTGAAAGGGATAGGAAAGTGATCCTTCTTTGTTTTAGAATTGAGCTTTCGGAAATCCACACATATTCGCAATTTGCCATTCTTCTTGGGTACAACCACGATGGGTGAAACCCATTCACTATTTGCCACTGGATAGATGAACTCGGCTTCTAGAAGCTTCAGCAGCTCCGCTTTCACCAATGTGGAATAATTCGGGTTCATTCGCCTCTGTCATTGCCGTACTGGCTTGGCATCAGGCTCCAAGTCAATATGATGTTGACATATTGTGGGATCAATCCCCTTTAGGTCTTTGTAGGACCATGCAAACACGTCCAAATTTTCTTTCAACAAGTTGTACAAGGTTGACAACTCCTCTTCTGGGAGGCTGCTACCCACCTTCAAGTAGCGTTCAGTGCCTTCTGCATCCACAAAGGTTAACTGCCTTTCACCTTCTACTTCACGGATGAAGGTCCCGCGGACGGCTTCTGGGTACAGATCCAACTCCTTCAAGGGAGTGGTGTCCTCTTCTGATGTCCCACTAGAACCAATTTCTTCTTTTGGTGGAGACTTAGGTTGCTCCTTAAGATGTTGGAATGGGATTAGAGCTGTTTCGGGTTTGGTTTGAAGAGTAATTACCTCTTGGCTTGAAGACTCCTCTTCTGATGATGCATCCAGGAACGTCACATAACAGGGACCCTCTGATTTCAGTTGGGTTGGTGGGACTGGTGCTTGTTGGCACGGTGCATCATCATCATCTTTCTTTGGCAAGGATGGGTTAGGACGGCATGAGTCATTGCTAAAAGACGGCTTGTTCTTCTTAATCCATTTCTTATAAAGATTTTGCATATGAGAAGATCCATTTACTAGACCAAATGGTACCATCACCATTCTGTCCCATAGCATGAGCTCATCGGCTTCTGATGCTTCTGGAACTTATTCCTCAAATGTATCCTCTTCAGGTGGGATAGATTCTTCTGACTCACTTTCATAACCTTCTTCGTCCATATCATATCCAACCTCTTCTGTCTCTGTCTCTGCTTCTATTTCTGTCTCTGCTTCTGTCTTTGTCTCTGCTTCTGTCTCTGCTTCTGCTTCTGTCTCTGCTTCTGTCTCTGTCTCTGCTTCTGTCTCTGTAAGAGCTCTGTAACAGAAGAACAGATTCTCTGTTTCCTCTCCTGTCTCTGTCTCTGTCTCTACTATGGCCATATAATAGGGAGAGCAGTACATCCATGCTTCTATCTCACAGTCAGAAGTGATTTCAGAAGTCATTCCCGGTTCAGGCAGGAAGTATTCACCCATTGATAATGGCTTTGCATCTTTTGGAAGTCGGCTTACAGTATCCACTGTTAAGGAATGTGCCACTGTTTTCTTGGGAAGGATCTGTTTGACAGCATCTTCATCCGCTGATGTTCCATCTGTAGCCTCATTAGGGGAGTCAGAAGATAATTCCAAGGAGGTGGATCCATGTCCTTTTTGAGAACCATACAGTTTCAGCACCACTTTGTTGGGTCCTCTGCCCAAGGTCAAAGTTTCTTTGAACCAATCCGTCCTTGCTCGGGCTTCAAAAAGCCATGGTTTGCCCAGTAAGAGGGTAGGATGTACCATAAGAGTTTGGCTTCACCACCAGATAGGTTAGCCAATAATCTTTTCCAGCCACTGTAGTCTTCACATATGGGAGAATGCCCAAAGGCTTGATCCTACTCTGATCTGCCAGTCTGATGAGCCATTGGGTTGGTTGCACACCTTGTAAGCCTAGATCCTTCATTGTCACATCCGTCATAATGTTCACTGATAAACCACTATCAATCAGTGCATTTGCAATGAAACAGCCTTCTATCCACACGCCAGTCTCTGGAGTACCCGGATCTAGGAAAGCGTTAGCCACATCCACTTCTTTTACAGGCTCTGGAGCCTTGTTGGACTTTGTTGCTATTGAGGGAGCAATCCTTAAACCACGTCTCCTTGTCAGTATACTTTTGAACCTTTTCCGGCAACTGGGAGACAACATCAATAATTGTCGAAATGTAAGGTTTGGTTTAAAGGTATCTAGATCTCTAACTAGATCGTATTCCTTAATAGGATCCACTAGCTTCTCTAACTGGTTAGGGAATGGGGCAACACCCATTTTCATTTTCCCTCTTTCTTCCAACAAAGGAATTACAGGAACTTCTTCTGCCACTTGTGGCACTTCCTCCTCTTCTGTATCCTGGACCTCTGGTCCTATCTCTGTAACTGTCTCTGTAACGCTCTGTGGCACTGTAGGGCTCTGTACGGCACTGTTAGGCTCTGTTGTGTTCTGTTCTTCTGGTGGAAGATTGAACTTCACTGTTCTGGTAGGAGGGTTATTTTCTTTCTGGACAGGTGGTTACTTTTGCTTTGCACGAGTGATGGCAGCAACTTCCAATTCCACTAAATTGGAGGTAGGCTCTTGGGCCTTGGACGGCGGACTATCAGTAGCACTGTTTTTCACTGGGGCTGGGCTTGGATAGTCTTTTGCAGTGTGGCCTTCTCCTTTGCATCGACTGCATAAGGGCTTGTAATCCACTGACCTTCTGGGATTTGGACAATTTGGTGAAATATGTCCCTTTTCTCCGCATCTGTAACATTCCACTTTTGATCTCTGACCACCGCCAGACTGTCTTCCTCTGTGACTTTGGGAGGGAAATCTTCTGGGTCCGAAATTAGGACCAAACTCTCTAGGCTTGGGTCCAATATCCTGTGTTGTCATTTTGGATTTCAGCAACTTAAATCTTCCGTCTTCTTCCTTTCTTCTCCTATCATGCATCTCCTTCAGAGAGCAAATGTCCTTTGTATGGTTCTTCCGCAAACAGTAGGAACAGAAGGCTCCAGGGATGGTTGGTTTTCGTGTACATTCAGTGGCTAAATGGCCTGCTTGATGACACTTACCACACCAAGTATTTGACCGCATCACATCTCTTCCTGCTCCTGCAACGTTGGATATGCTCGCTGTGTTCACTTTCAACGTCTGTAGCTGCTCTGTAATCACATCCATCAACTCCTTTTTGATGTTTGCAACTGAGTTGGATAAATAATCCTTCAAGCTTTCTCCTCCTGACGTACTGGCAGGAGGGTTTTGAGGAGTTTCTGTAATCACTGCATAAACTGGTTGGGCTGGTACAGAGGGGTCTCTGTTCTGGTTTTGATTCAGTGCTCCTGTTTGAACTGTTGGCTGTTGGCTCCAGTTGGTAGGATTCCACTGTTGCTGCTGATTTGATATTGAGGAAATTGGTTGGGACCATTGTTGTTGTGGGTGAACCACCATTTGAGGCATGGATTGTGGCCACTGTGGATTTGGTGCACTGTACTGTGATACCGGGGACATCTATTGGTAGGGGTAGGGAACAGTCCCTGGGACTGCATTTGGTGAATACATCATTCCTGGCATCAGAGGAGGTAAGAATCCTCTTTCTGTATTCATCGCTAGTCTAGCTTCCACTTCATCGTACAGTCTTGCACCTTCTGTTGCAGCTTGCAGTGTGGCTGGTCTTTGCAGCTCCACAAACTTACGGACTTCTGGTTGTAATCCTCTGAGAAACACCCCCTTTTGAATGCCATCATCTAGATTATGATTAGTCCATCTCTTCAGGATGGATTCCATTCGTGAGACATAAGCTTCTACTCTTTCTCCAGAGGATTGACTTAGGTTCATAAATTCCTCTCGCATCCGCTCTTCAAAACCTTCACGCCTGAATTTAGTGAGGAAGGCCAACTTCAGGTCGTCCCATGTGCCAAAAGTTCCTGCTGCTTGTCTCTCATACCACTGAAACGCCGCGCCCTTGAAAGTGGCGGGGAATATTGCTAACCAATGCTCAGGGGTTCTGGCATTGTTAGCCACACACGCTACCATAAACTCTGCTACATGAAGATCGGGGTCTTCATTGTACTCTCCCTTAAAAACTGGCAATGGGACTACATTCGCTGGTCTGTCATCAATATTTCCAGGACGGATCTGGCTTGGAAGTGGACCTCCAGCAGGAGGAAGGGCTTGATGTGCCATTGGGACTTCTGTAAAGAGTTCCGCAAGGGCATCAAAGGCGGCTTCTGCTGCTAGCTCGTTCTCAGCCTTGATTTTTACTTTCTCTCTTCTTACGTACCTCTGGACTCGTTCTAACGCTTGCCTCTTTATTGCGTCATTCATCAGGGGTGTGGCTCCACTATGTTGTTAGTGCTCCACAGAGGGTTAACAGAAGACTTCAGTCTCTGGAGGACTCTCTTGCCAACATTTCTTCTACTTCTTTCCTTTCAACGTCCCTCAATTCTGCTTTCATGCCACTGCACAGAGGAAGGTATTTGGTTCGGAAGGTGTCAAAATGCATATGTCTGAGCATTGTGGTGGTGCCATCATCATAGTAATGCCAGCTTCTGATGGTTTCAATAGTGTATGTTGTGAAAAACACTCTGTCTACCAACTTCCATTGGGTTGCTAATTGAACAAACAGAAGATTATTAGTACACCAAGCATCCCATGTATCTTGCTGTTGAGCGTCCACGAACAAATTCCAACTTTTTCCCTTCTTGTCTTTGTGAACCTCTACAGACCAAGACTCCTGAAGCTTCTTCACAATCTCCCACTTGATGTTGTCTGGAAACTTCTCAATGAATGCCATATCTTCCATGGATGGTCATTCTCTCTATTTCTGCTCTTCAGTTTGTTCCCAAACAGTTTGCCACCAAGGTGCAAGTTTCTGTTGCTTCAACAGGAAGAGGAAACTGTCCACCACATAGAGCATGCATCATGATGGTGATGTGTTTCCACCATTGTGGAATGAACTTCTTGTGGAAAGTGGCTTTGATTATGAGAAATTCCAACTCCTCAGTGGAAGAAGGAACTTTACAAACATCCATTGAATTCTTCTCTTCTTGGCAATGCCATTTCCTTCATTTTCAGCCTCTTTTGGTGCTTGTTGATGGCAAGTTTCCCCGGCTGCGCACCAAAAACATGGAGCCCCAAGAGAAACACCAAGGAAAAGGGAATTCTCTTGCAAGAAAATCTATCTTGTAAAATCAACAAGCTTGTTTATCATGTTTCATATGATCACAATGAAGAAAAGAACACCAGGCACAACAAATCTTCATGCAGCATCATGTAGATCTCCCACGGTTTTGATAGAATTAACCATATTCTTCAACATCTTCACAAAATCCATCAATAGAACAAAGAAATCAAAGGAATACACCATCTTTGAATGGAAATACATCACATAGTATTCATCTTCAATATCTTCATAGTCTTCTCTCTCAATCTCTCATATACAATCACTCTGTTTGAGTAGAATTGGCTATCTCTGACTCTCTCTCTCTCTCTCCATCAATAATACATCATGTCCTCACTACAATCTCTCAAAAATTACTCTCAATAATCCTTCTTAGGTCGTGGATACCCCTCCCAAGAGGTATGTCTGATATGAAGAGTCACCAGAGCCACTACAGTGTCCTTTCATAGCTCACTACTGTCACTTCACTCTAGTCTTCTCTTGAGTCCTCAGCAACTACTTCTTTCACTTCTTTCAAGCTCTTTTGCACTTATATTCACCTCTTTCCAAGGCTAGAAAACTTTCCCAAGCTACACTCTCATCCATCAGAACACATACAGAAGCATACAGAACAGTCACAGAACAGTACCAGAACAGCTACAGTACAGAACAGAACAGAACAGAGACAGAAGCTCTACAGAAGGTTACAGAAGATCATCAAAACCACATAACTCATTCTCAAATCATTCCAAACTCTCACAAACCATTCAATAAACTTTCACAATATCTCAATCTTCATTAATCAATACTCTATTCCTCCTTACAAAAGACAATCAGAACAAAACAGACCAAAACAGAGCAAAACAGAACAAAACATAAGGTATACAGAACCTATCAGAACATCACAGAACCACCAACAAACATCATGAACTTCCAAAACACCATCATTACCATCCAAAACACTCTCAAACCACTTCTAAACCAATCAATCATCTCATAAAATCAACCATTCAGCTCTTAAAAACAACAAAAATCAGCCAAAAAACAAGTCATTTCAACACTCAACATTGTAATTTGGGCAAATGTGCCCTTGGAACAAGAATAGGTTTGAGGTTCCAAGGTATATGTGGAACTGTAAAAATGACCATAAGAGCCACAATATTTGAATCCACACAACCTATTTCACTTAGTTGAAATGCAAAAGCTTTTCCATGTTTCATTAGCATTTGCATAAAAGAGTGTTTTTCAGCCAGCAAAAGGAAAGAATTATCACCTATTTTGAGCTCTTTTATACTTTCAGATGTGAACTTGTGACCAATGTTGGAAGGATCACGAAGTCTTAGCTGATTTGGTGCCCTATCAGCCAGCCCTTCACTTTCAGGAGGCAGTGGGACTGCCATATGCTTGACTTTCTTATCCACCATCTTGTATTTTGTCTCCACTTGTGCTTCAGCCTTGTTGAGTAAATCATTGTCTTCGTGCTCAACAAATTCTTGAATTGTTTAATAAAAATCCAATGTACATACTTCTATGGACACATTTTCAGCCTGATTTTCTATATGACTAGCTACATCTATTTCAACCAATGTATCACTAGTAATCAATAAAAAAAATGCCCGAAATATCTTCATTTTTAGCTATCATGTCATAAGTTTTCAACACCATTTTTACATGACATAAATATTTTCTTTCAGCTTTAGTCATGGCTGGAAGAGACTTATAACAGCCCATACTATTGGCTGTACATACATACAGATTTGCTAGAGACATAGTTTTTGTAGCATAAGGAGGTTCAATCTTTTTACATGACGCACTACCATAGCCTCCTTTTATAGTAGTGTAGCCCGAATACCCTTGAATTCTCGGACATTAGGAGGCATAGGATAATCACGCAATCGATCTCTGTTTCGATGATGATTAACACACAAAGTAAAAAATTGGACAGCTTGTTCATTACCCTTCTTTGGATTCGAGCATAGGAAGAACCATCATCAAGTGCTTTTGTTTCCAAGCAGGCTTTAGAAATAAAAGGTTGCCCAAGAATGATAGGGTAACTACAAGAGTCTTGAACAAAAAAGTGAAAATTGTCTTTTATGTCTCTAGTAGTTACCTGCACATTAAGACATGCAGCATATAACTCTCCAGAAGAGTTTTTTGCAGCTCTCATTTGCTAACCTGGATCAACATCTATGGGCCATCCACCACTTTCATAGAGACTCCTTGCCATTACGTTTATCTCCAAGCCATGGTCCAAGAGTGCAATACATGCTATTTCCTTTTCTCCAATTTTGACGTCTGTCTCTGTTGTTGGTCTTACCCAGTGTGTACGTGAGTAGTGACTTCTTAAAATGAACCGAGCCTCTTCCTCATCATGCATGTGCTGTAGACGGCCTTCTTTTTGAGAGGTGGACTGCCCAACTGGTTTGGACCAACCGACCATTACATTTTCAGCTTTCACTTCTTTAATTTTTGCATTCATGCTTTCTTTATATTCAGCTTCAATTACTGCAATTAATTCTTTAATTACTTCAAGATGAATTCCTTGTGAAGTCAGCTTCTCTTCATCCTGCACAAAAACTCGAAGAACTTGCAAAAAAGCATGCACAGTTTCTTCAGCTTCATCACCAACATATTGTCCTTTCCTTTTGATTACATTAATACTTACATCATGGAATTCAGGTTTGGCAACTCCAAGAATTTCTCCTAAGGCGAATTCAAATTTTCTTCCCAAAATTCGTTCTTCTAGGACTCGTTTGAGATCAGTTGCAGATTCTATATCAGACTGCAATTTGTAGCCTGGCTGCTTGCCTTTCTTATTTCCTTCGGCCTTCTTTGTTTGTGGTGCATCTTCCATCTCTTGATTTGGGGTTATGTTTTTAGCAGGCTTTGGTTGCTCATGCGTTCTTCAAGTTACCCGTTTTGGAGGGCCAAAAGTGGAAGGCCCTGGTTCATCTTCTCTTTTCTTCAATCAAGACCTCTTTATGATTATCATCAGCCAAATGTGCAAAGGTGGAAAAGGAATCTACCAGTTCTTTCCAACCAGTTATTCCTCAAATGCACTGATTGGTGTTAGCCAAATCTTCTTTGGCTGCTTTGCCATGTTCCATTTGATCTAGTGCATACATCCATACTTTAGATTGCATATTAGCTTTACATGCTTTCAAATTTGATTTAGTTGGCTCAACTTGTAGCCCATAGGTAGCTGCATCAATTGTTGCATATACATTATTTATAGCTAAATCTTCTAATCTTTTCTTCATTCTACCATTGCCAAAATTTGGCTCCAGTGGAAGACTAGTTTCAACTGCATGAATTTTTTCATCTTTCCAAAAGATGAGATTCTGTGCTTTAGCCTCACGGAGGGAAGAACACTCCCTCTTGTCATGTTGTTGGTTGTTACACCAAATACAATGCCTCTTATAGCCTTATCTCATGGGTCTTTGAGGTGATGATTGTCCTCGTTCTTCAACTTTGACATCCAGCTTCTCCACCTTGGAACTAATTTTTGTAAGATTCAGATGAAGGTCACACATGCTTTTAATGAGTTTATCCATGACATGTTTTTTAGAAGGAACAGAAGAAGAAAGAGTTGGTTGATTAGTCAAAGGAATAGGGGATTTTGAAGGTGGAATAAGCTCCATCAATGGAGTTATTGAAGTTGAAGTAGAGCCCAATCTTAGTCGCATCCACTCTCTTTGAGCAATCATGTTAACTGTATCAGTACCATATGTCCATGCAGTCTTGACTCTTGATTCAGAGGTAGCATCTTATAGGCAATTAGCAAGCTTCTCTTGCAGAATGGGGTCTGCAGTCTTAAGGAATAACTCAATCTTCTAACCTTCCATATTTTGTTGGTCTTCAGCATCAAGTTGTCCAAATTTACTTTCAAACTCATGGTATAGAGCTGTTGCAGGTAAACCTTTGTTGGGTTTTTCAACCCATTCAATGAAGCTTTTCTTCATCATAAGGCCAGAGTCTTCTAAAAATAATTCTTGGCGTAGGGATTTTTTGAATGCATCCCAATCCGCAACTTGTTGGAAAAGACCATGGATTCTTTCTTGAAGACCATGCTTGGCCAGTCTGGCAAAATAACAGTTCCATGCATGTTGCGGTACACCAAAGAAGAGCATTTTCTCAACATACAAATGAATGAATACTGAGACATTTTGACCATTAAATTGTTTTAATTCACCCCCAACTTCTTCTAGGGCCTTGGTAGCTATGGAATCAATCTTCTCTTCCTCTTGCCTTTGTTTTTGTTGTTGTAACATTTGGATTTTTTGTTGCTGGGTCTACTATAGTATGCGCACCAATTGTTGTAGAGTATCTCCTCAAGATTCCCCCATCTTGGAGTTGGCTTACACTGACCTTCATGTTGAGTAGTCTTATTCATGTGCTCTATAATACCATTCTAGGGTGGGTTGTATGGGATGGTCAACTGATGCTTAATATCCCATTCATTTAAAAAAAACTCAAATGTCGACATATTCATCCCCATTTTCAAACCTTTGGTATTTTCACCTAGATAGTTCTCAATAAGAGCAACAAAGCACTAAAATGTAACCAAAATATCCTATTTTTGCTTAACATAATAAGCCTAGATCTTACTTGAATACTCATCAATAAATATCACAAAGTACTTTGCACCACCCAATGACCGATACGGCATGGGGCCATATACATTGGAATACATACGAGATAGAGGCTCACCCATGCACATAGAGCTTGACTTTTTTTATAATCGTTATGTGTCTACTTGCTATAAAGATAATGATCACATGAATCAAAATGTGAGTAATAAAGAGACAAAAGATACTAAAAACAAGTAAGTACTTTCATTCATTTCAAAGACATGTATCCAAGGTGATGATGCTATAAATATACATATGGTAAAGCAATCATATCCAATACGTGGTCAAGAGACCCAAATACAAATAAAGAATAGAGGCCACTAGCCCTAGCACCTTGAGTAAAAACAAGGCAACCACCGGTAACCTTCCATGAAGAATCACCAAAAGAGATATGATATCATGTATCATCCAACTGTCTAATAGAGAGTAGACTTTTGGTGAAAATTGGTACATGACGTACATTATCCAAAACAAAAGAGCTACCTGAAGCAAACTGGATTCTAACATCTCCAATGCCAATGATATCCAATGAAGTGTTATTTCCTAGTCTCATAGAACATGTAATGCTATGATAGGTATGAAGCCAATCCTAATGTAGGGTAACATGGAAGCAAGCTCCTGAACTAAGCAGCCAATACTGAGAGTAAGTAGACGATTAACTAAGTAACATCATGAGATGAAGCAACTAAGATATAATCTTCATCTCAAGTTGTTATACTACATTTATCTCTTCAATCGTTATGCTGGACTTACTAGGGACAATGCTACAATCATCACATTTTGCACTATCATGCACATTTTCCTTGTCTTTCTCATTGCACATTTTATGGCACACTGTAGCCTAATATGACCATGTTGCCCACAATATGGCATGTCAAAGAGGACTTACGTCTATGGGACTTAATGTAAGATTGCCAACAAGACTAAGACTTGCTCTTGTTGGGTTGAGAGTCTCTACCATGGTTATTATTGCCATTAATACCATTTCTTCCTTTGACATAGTCAATGTATGAGAAGTGTGGATTGCATCAATATTCTTCGTGTTTACCTCTTATGTCACTAAAGCACTCTCTACATCATTACATTTAAAACCATCCTCAGAGGATGAGCATTCATAGCAGTATGAAAGATGTTCCATGACTCAGGTAATGTAATACAACAAAGATGATATTATTGTCAAACTCAATGCCTTGCGAGACAAGTTGGTTGAAAATGGAATAAAAGTCATTCAAATGAATAGACATAACCATAACCTCTTTCATGCAAAGGTTCACAAGCTTCTTCTACCAGTACAACATATATGAAGGAATTTTCTTGTCATTAAGATCACAAATCTTTTTCCATAATGCATACAAACCACCCTTAGTGTTAATGACATTTAAAAACACTTGCTTGAATAATGATAAAATAATAGCTAACTTGCATAGATCATCATCTACCTAATCCCCTACATCATAAAGCTCGGACTTGATGCTCTCTAACCTCAATGGTTTAACCTACTTCTTCTGCAACGACTTGCCATATACGTCTTTCAATATTGGAAGTTATTGCCATTAAGATTTTTAATATTGAAAATGTCACTATTAACAAATGAACTACCATAATAACTGCAAATTTTGGCAAATAACAAGAGTATGAGCTACTGTAAATTCAACAAAACAACCCTAAAATTGATTCAAAAGGGTGGGAACAAATAAGGGTATCTATCCACAAATTGCAATCAAAATAGTGCCAAAATATATTGTCTACTCTCCAAAAGAATGCTGAAAGATATCATTATACCAATGCTAAAATAAATACTAATGTATTTATCAATCCAATTGTGGAAAAATAGCCAAAAAAGTAAGTTTCCATTTCTAGGAATATTGAGATAGCAACCATGATACAAAGAAGGCAACTAGCAACAACTAAGCATAGACCAGTAGTACCAAAGAATATCACAAACTTAAACCATACATTCCAAAAGCGATAAAGCTCCTCAAATTCCCACTCTAATACCAATTGAAAGGTAGAGCTTGAGTGGAAGCACACAACTAGAAGCAAGAGCTATGGAAAATAGAGTAAGATAGTAAAAGAGAGAGACATCATATATGGGAACTCCAACAATCACAATATGTGACATGTCTTCTCTTATTCTATTCGTCATTTGTCACTAAAAGAATAAAGAATAAAGTGATAGTGATGGGCATTGACCACCTGCAGCGTATAGGTGTGTGGGTTTGTATATAGTAAATGTAGGCGGCTAGGAATAGGCGGTCTTTAACCCCAAAATATCCTTCTCCATTGAAAAATAAGTTGGTTATTCTCATCGGTTTTAGAAAGTAAAAGGGTAAAAATGCAAGACATGGCATTGGTTTTCCTTTTTAACTTCTTCTTAGTGATCAATTCCACTTGCTCTCGCTTAATATCATTAAGTACTACTTGCTGCATGTTCCAAGAAAAATCCATTTGCATGTGCTCCAAATCCATAGAAAACTTTCCAAGTGTCATTTACCAATTGCAACCAATAACAACATCAATTGGCTCCATCTCCAAAGTTGTAAGATCAACTTGGATGGTGCAACATGGTGACAATTGAATAGAAGTTTAGGGAGCATCTCATTATTGCTTGTTTCATAAACCCTATTTGCCACTTGCATCCTTCATAGTACATCCATATCTTTTGGTAACAAGTTCAACCCATACAAAGATTTGGCATTGATAAAGCTATGTGTACTATCCATATTGACAATTATATGAATTACATGTTCATTAATATTTCATTTTTCCTAGAACTCATCCAAGAATCATGAGAAATAGTGCATAGAGTCCCAAACGATCCATGGGATCAAAGAACTCATCATTGGTATCTTCATCTATTTCATGCAGCCCTTCATAGGTGGAATTAGCATTGGTTTGTATTAAATTTCCCTCATAGATCTCTTTATCATCTAAATTTTCAATAAGGATCATGTAACCTTGGTATTTTTAGCTTTGTACTTTTGCTTGTGGTTGGGAGTCTATTTTGTATCACATTTATAGTATAAACCTTTTGCATACATGTCTCAAAGCTTATCACTTGGTTTGATAGGAGCTTGCTATTGGTACTATTTGATATAAGTTTGCTACCCATTTCAGCCCTTTTGAGCTCAGATTAGCATTCGATTTGTAATTATTCCTCTATTTTTGAGAGTATGTAGTAGGAAAGATAGGCACTTCGATGTAGGTATTTGAATCTCTATTTTCTTGCCTAATTCCATCTCAAAATTAGCTAAAATATTACCCTATTCTAGTGAATTGGTTTGATTGTGTAGCTCTCACCACTTTAGGCTATAAATTAAACAAATCTCTATTGTACTTTTTGCTATATCTTTCATAAAGCTAAATGGGATCATGGATGATTGAGAGAACCTTCAAAGATAGGGCTAGATCTAAACCAAGAATACATTTAGCTTGGTTAAATCTGAAATATCTTCCTTGTATATTGAGAGATTGAAGAACATGTTTGAATAGTCCCTCATGTACAATCTTTGTTATTGCAATCCATACCTTCTGTACTTCGAATGCTTCTCATGTTACAAAGATTTTTTCAATCTTGATCATGTACCCTATACCACGTATGAGTAGACCCTTCAAGGTGAAGTACAACATAATAGATTTTGCATCATCATTGCGAAGATATAGGTTGAAATACATCTCTAGTTTGTTCAACCATCCCTCCAATTTAGTTGGTGATGGGTTATCTCCCTTAAAGTTTGAGATATTAATCTCCTCCTTATACTCTTGGTCATAATGGTATAGTTTCCACTATTAGTTTGTTGACCAGAAGAAGCTTGTTGTCTATTCATTTGGTGTCCAAAATAAATATGACCATTCCTATGGGCTGATGGTTGTCCATAAGAGTGGTGCTCCACATTAGCTTATCTCTTCTCATCATCATAATTTGTCGATGAATGGGTTGATTGTTGCCTTCAACACATAGAAGATGACGCATTAAAGTTCTAAGAGATATGGAATGGAATTGAAAATCTTAGAGAGAAGGGATATTGAAGTGTTTTGAATTCCTTAGGCTTGGGGGAGGAGGGTGTCACTCATAAATATGTAAGTGTATCAAGTGGATTTAAAATAAGAGATTTTTAAATATCATTTTTGTATAGTGTTCATATTCAATAGAATGCTATATAAAGAGGTTATTTATAGATTGAATAGAAAAGATATGTCTTATTTTGAAAAAAATCACAAATAAGGGTATTTTTAAATAGGTGTTGAATGCAAATAATATAGAGAATTTATGTATAGTGAATTCCCCAAATCAATTCTACAAAAACCAAATTTACCTCCAAGTACATTTTCAAAAAGAAAAAAAGAGAAAATTGACCAATACTTTTGGTTCTTAACCAAAAGTTAGCATATAAAAGGTTGGTAAAAAACCTTAAAAGGAATTCTCAAATTTTCTTATTTCCTATCGAAAATTGAATTATGCCACATCCTCTAATGAATTTGCATAGAAAACCAAACACCACGCTTGTATAACTAATCTCTATTTGAATATGAAATTTGGTTAGAAAAGGGCTACTACATGAGGAGAGAGAAGGGACATGAGCAAATCCCTTATGGGTAAGCTTAAAATGCAATTAAGAAATTGGAAAAGTGAAGAGAGAGAAGAGGATTATTTTAGTAGTTATCTCTCCACTTTTCCTTGTTTTAAGGATGAGAGAGCAAGGGGGACTAAAGTCTACGAAACATCTTAAATGGAACTCTCAATTTTTTTTCTATCAAAAGATGAATTATACCATGTTTACTAATCATCTCACATCAAAGACCAAGCACTTCATTTAGGTAACTAATATCCATCCAAATATAAAATTTGGTTGGAAAAGGGCTACTGAATGAGAGAGAGAGAGAGAGAAGGGAGGGAAGGAGGGGAGGGACAGAGAGGGGGTTAGGCCCCCCCCCTAATCGTGTCTGGCAGGAGGCTGCACCCCGTGGAACGCTTATAGTCAAGCTGCCTACAGTGCTCAACGAGACTACGTAATCTACGCATTAGTTTATAGACTATAGTGAACACGTATCATGCAAACGTCGCCACCGCACGTATCTTCCAAACGATGAGCCAAATATACGCAGGATCACGTACCTTCCAAATGACAAACCACATATATGTATCATCTAAACCTAGTGGATCAGCATCTTCAAGCGGCTAGGCGCGCACCCTCTTCCTAATGCGTGGGCTTTTATCTCATCTCAACCCTCTTACTAATGCGTGCCAGGCTCAAGGAGTAGTTGATGAGAATATCAATGAGGGCTATCCCAAGCATATACCTAACACTCACATCAGATCTCAACCCTCTCTTTGGCAAACCCTCGCAGTGATGAACATTCCATGCAAGGTCTTCTCTAAAGCTCTAGCATTTTGAATCAAGTATCTCATTTCCAAGCTAGTTCATTCCAACCCAATATGGCTTCATCAATGTTAAGAAGTTTCTTGTATTGCAATTGTAACTTAACATAAGATTTGTGTGGATTACATACCTCAGAGTGACCATGAACCCAAGCAAGCAATTCCTAAGTGATCATCAACAAGGATAAACCTCTCCCCTTTTGGGTAAATCACAAAGGAAATCCATTGATGAAGCTCAAACGTAGGGAATTTTTTTTGAAAGAAGATGTGAATGGATGCTTAATCTTGCTAAATATTGGAAGAAAGTACTTTGTATTGGATCCTTTATCCACATGGAGGTTTTTCCTTAAGGCCAGAAATACATATCTATTATGGGAATATCCCTATGAGAATGTATAAAAGCATCAAACTTGTGGTACCATTCCCTAGGTGCTTCCTTAAGGCCATAAAGGCTCTTTCTCAATTTGCGCACTAGATGGTCCCTGCTAGGATTTGCAAAGCCCTTAGATTGCTCTATTGTAAATCTCATCATGCAAGTCTCCATGAAGAAGTGCTATCTTGACATCCATCTGATAAAGATCCAAGTCAAGCTAAGCAACCAAAGCTAGTACCAATTGTAGGGTACTCATCTTCATAATAGGAGAAAACACTTGTAACGTGTCCCCCTGTCCACTTGTAGGACACGTCTTAGCAACCCATCAGGAAGGGAGTCTGGAAAGCGCCGCCCAGCACTCACAAGGAATGTCACGGGGTTTGTTATCAAGGTCTTGCCGAGTTTGCCACGAAGCGGAAGCATCTGGCCGTTCCTATTTAGGATCGACTTGAATCAAGGCTTTCCTAAAATTCAAGTTCCTAGAAGTAGCTAGCGTCGAGAACCACTTTGTGCGGAAACATCAAGTGGTCGAAGCGGATTTATACTACACTTGGTTCAAGGAGAATGGGAAACAAGAGGGATGCGAAGCTCGACCTCTCTGCCCGTAAGGCATAGTCCCATTCCGTTCCCCTAAAACAACACAAATCGGGACTCTAGCTCTATAGATTCTAGGTCATTGTTACCTCGCTGTTCAATTCCTTTGAGAAAAATTCCCGGCCAACTGGGACCACCCTTCCATAGGACGGACCCAGAGTCACGTCCAACGCACTTTCCTCGGGTTGCTTAGTTATCTAATTGCCTACCACATTTAGTTTGACAAGCAAAAACAGCTTCATTAATTAACCATTTAATTCATTGGTTCCTTCACGTAACTTAGGCACTGACACAGAAAAACAATGTCAAGCAAGTCCCTTTTCAACATTTGATCTTTATTTATTAGTCTTTGGAATACTTCAAATAACCTGCCCGAAAGCTATTCCAACAATCCTCAGGGATCACGATTCCAAGTTCCACCCATTGACTAGTATGCAGGCCTCGAGATCCCATCTTGAGTCACGTCGGCCTCTTGTGCAGGATCTAGAGGCAAAGAATTTACGACTAGAGCCTCCCTTGGCACCCAAGCGTCCTCCTGCTCCAAGTAGCACCCACGGAGAGACCTCTCACAACGGGTTCGGTTCACGTACCCGGCGTGGCTAACAACCCCCTTGGATAGGGTCAGGCAGACAGTCGGAGGTAACTGATACTGCTTCTCCCTCTAGGCTTTCAACCTAAAGCATTAGTTATTTTTCCGGCATTAGTTCCTTGAGCAAAGAAGTACAAACAGTGCACCCAAGTGTACAATCACGAGCATTCCAGTGGTCGTTCATACGGCCAACTGCTAAGGTGTGATTCCTTCTCCTCGAATACTTTGAGCATTCGATCCTGGATCAATAGCGACTTGGCAAGATCCCAAGGGTTTCGTAAGCCAAGTTGCTTATTTACCCTTTTCTCCTTGGGTTAGGGTTTATACCCTGTTGACCCAAATTGTTACTACCTTAGGTTTCCTTATGTCATAGTCAATAAATCCTAGACGACCCCGTCGTCCTAACTTGGTCGGTCAAATTGCTTCTTGGCAACTCACCACTTCCCTAAACTTGTCAAGACAGTTCCCAAGAGGGAGTATTGTTGTAGGGCAACAACTCAAATCTTAGAGAAGCTAATTTGTAATTAGAACTTGCCAACCTTGGTCTAAGGTGTAGTGGTACTATTTTGTGATTTAGACACAAGAGCACACGATGTAGCAGCTTGTAGCATGAGGTAGGTGTCAGTATCTGACTTGTGGGATTATATCTTTCCTCGTACGGTCTTTCTTGATCAAGAATACCTTTGATCAAGATAAGGGCTTGGGAGTCCTCTTGAGCGATATTTTACACATGTAGCACAAAAATTTTGGCAGACATATTGAACTCTATAAAGCTAAGCACGGGCTCAAAGAATGTATGGATAAGTTGGTTCCTCCCAATTACAATTTTTGCACATATATTCAAGGAATGTGAGGGTCTGAGACGCACGGGGGACTCACTAGTAGTAATAAGGAGAAATCACTTGCATGCAAGAAATATATGAAAATACCCCTTATCTACCCCTTATTTAAGGGACCTTACCTTATAAATTGTACCTTTCTTCCCTTATATAGCCCCCCTCCCTTACACTCACGTGGTACCATACGATAAAACCTAGTGGACTCCCCAGACTAAGACATACCAGAAGCACATATGTCATGAAAAGTGCATTAGAGGATTATGTAACAATGATTCTAGGTAAAACTTAGATATTAAAAATCACTCATGGTCTTGACATGGTTTTGAGTCACAACAAGAGACATGGCTTTCAAGTAAAATTTTACTCTCTTAATTGACTATTTTCTTACTTTCGGATGGATAAACTAACTTTCCTTTCTAATTGCAGGTACTTTGTCACACGATAGACTTTATGCCTAGTATTCAAGTATCATAGATGGAGGATGCTCAAGGGTGAATGGTTGTCTTAATCAAGACACACATGAAAGTACAGTTGTGGATGTTACTCTCATATGTGAGGGCCATGAGCTCTAAGTATTGCAGATGGAGGATGACTGACCCTTGAGTATAATATACCACAAAATCACAATGCTAATGGAGATTTCATCTACTAGCTTCTATTTTTAAATTAGATGGTAAGAATATTCAAAGCCAAGCTAAGGGTACCATTTCGAGTGGAAAGTGCATGGCGCCATGTATGTTAGAAATTATAGTCTCCTTAAAATTCCAACTCCACAAGTTGTAATATCTAACACTTGTAAATTTTCAAATTTTTTGGCTAATGGAATATTATCACTTCACAAAATCATACACTTGTATTATTTATATTTTTTTATTTTTTAACTTGTCATATGTTTATGTAATTATATTCAAAACTATTCAAACATGTGTAAGTGTACACATACTTTAAATTTTGAGACAAGATTAATGCTTCCAACTGCACACTAGGGGAGAAAAAGACCTACCCTAATCTTGATTCTTTTGAACACATATACACATTTTTTAAATTGAGATAAGACATATACATCCAAGCATCCACCCGGGAATGGGGAGAATGCACTTCCCTTTGTACGTTAATTTATAGAGTACATATGTATTCTTGCAATTTACAATTAAACATATGTAACATCCTTTTGTTGATATTTAATATACACACACACACCTACATAAGGAGGGGGGAGGGGAGGGGCTTCTTTGTCAAGAATCATGTGGTGGGGGAACTTTCGTGAGCTGCGGTGCCAAACACACTGTATACACAAGAGGAAGCTCACTCAAGAACACAAGAAGAGAGATGGAGGCCAAAACGTTTTTTTGCTGGTTTTTTTCTTCTTCTTCCACACACTATACAATGTACACAAAGTATAGATAAGATGCAACATAAAGGAAAGTGGCCTACTAAGTCAAACAATGCATAACCGACTACACTAATTGATTGGCACTATGTCTTTGCCAACTATAGGTAGGTGTAACAAACTAAATGTAATAAGTGATAAGTCAGTGGCCATGTGAGTATCATAATGACCACCAACGTGCTAAGTGTAGACATGCGGACCCATCTAGCCAGGCGGTCCATCATCAATGTCCGCACGTGTTGAGCTTGCCATCTCAACACTCCCCCTCAAGCTCAACTCTATCTCTACAACTCCAAGTAATCTTCGAAACTTTCGAAGCTTCTCTGCACCCAATGCCTTTGTGAAAATGTCAGCTATCTAATCCTATGTGCTGACATATATCAAGTCAATCTCTCCTGCAAGTACCTTCTCTCCCACAAAGTGGTAGTGCACCTCAATGTGTTTTTTCCTAGCATGGAACACTGGATTCCTAGCTAGCTGTATACTGCTCATGTTGTCACAATGAATGACAACTCGACCATCTCCTTGCACATCCAAATCACCTAGTAATTTTTGCAACCATACCACCTTACATGCTACCATAGCAGCACCTCTGTACTCAGCCTCTATACTCGATAAACCAACTGTAGGTTTCTTTTTTCTGCTCCATGTAACTGCTGCACTACCAAGGGAAAACATGAATCCACTTGTAGATCTTCTGACATACTACCAGCCCAATCTGCATCTGTGTATCCAAAGACCTGTACATCCTTACATGCCTCATAAAAAAAGTCCATAATGTAAAGTGGACTTCACGTACCTCAATATATGTCTAATTGCATCCAAATGAGGCTTTCTAGGTATCTGCATAAACTGACTAACAAGACCAACAGTATAGCTCAAGTCTCGCCTTGTGATAGTCATGTAAATCAAACTCCCTACTATCCTCCTGAACATAGTAGGGTCTTCTATCTTATCCCCAACTTTAGCACTTAGCTTCACATTTTGCTCCAATGGAACTGAAAGAGGCTTACATGCTGTCATACCATACTTGTATAACATATCCAAGCCATACTGCCTTTGGGATAGCCATATACCATCATCACATCTGATCACCTCAATACTAAGAAAGTATCTCAGCTCACCCAAATCTTTCATCTCAAACTTCTTCTTCAAGAAGTCCTTAACTTCAGCAATCCCATTGTTACTGTCACCTGTAATAATCAAGTCATCCACATAGATGACTATGATGGCCAAACATGCATCTCCCTTTCTCACATAAAGTGAGTGATCAACATCAAAAATACAAAATCCAATATTGACAAGCTACTCTCCAATCTTGTTAGACCATGCTCTAGGTGCTTGCTTGAGCCCGTAGAACGCCTTCTTTAACCTGCACACATATGCAGGATGCTCTAAATCCTCATAACTTGCTGGCTGCTCCATATACACTTCTTCTTGCAATTCACCATGCAAGAAGACATTCTTAACATCGATTTGCTGCAAACTCCAACCTTTGGCTACTGCCAAGGCAATCACACATCTAACAGTTGCCATCCTAGCAACATGACTGAATGTCTCTTCATAATCTATGCCATATGTTTGAGCATAGCCTTTTGCAACCAGCCTATCTTTATACCTGCTAACTAAACCGTATGCATTAAGCTTGAGTTTGTAAAATGACTTACAACCAATAGCTTTCTTACCCTTAGGTAAGGGTACCAAATCCCAAGTCTTATTGGCTTCTAATGTAGCCATCTCCTCATCTGTTGGTGCATCCCAATGAGCATGACCAATAACATCCTCAAAATAAGTGGGCTCAATATCCTCAACTAGTTTCACCATATAAGCATAATGGTGAGCTACATAACCTTCAAAACCAAATCTTTTAACAGGGTATCTAACCCTACTAGATCTGCATACCACCGGATCACTCAATGGAGCCTTTACATTACTATGAGCTCTCTGTACACCTGGTGTCCTGACACAAGGAATACCAAGCTCATTGTCCAAGCTCTCCAAACCACTAGAATCTCCATCCAATCCCAAATGACTGGTAGATGCATCATTACCATCCAACACTTTCTTATTTCCTTTGTCCTTTCTTGCAACGCTTATAGATCCACCTGAAGATGTGGGGCTACTCCTTAGTCTCCCAAACCAAGGGCTCACTGTAGGTGTAGTACCAGATGATGTTTCTGGTCCACTAAGACTCCGTTATTCTTGTTTGTCTTTCTGCACATAGCTGTCCTCATCATTATCATCATCCAAAACATCACCAACAAGTGTAAACCAACTTCCCATCTCATCAAAGATAACATCTCTGCTCACTCTGAACTCACCTGTGTGACAGGATTATAACAGCGATACCCTTTCTGCTCTAAAGAGTATCCAATAAAAATGCATTTTTCTACCTTTGGATCAAGCTTCTTCCATAGCTCATCTGGCACATGAATGTATGCAACACAACCAAATACCTTTAAGTGCGATACATCAGGCTTCTTGCTAGTAAAGCATTCTTCAGGAGTCATCCCATGAACTGCAAGCTGTGGGAGTTTTGTTCATAATGTAAATAGTAGTATGGATAGCCTCAGACCAAAAATGTTTGGGCATATTCTTTTCAGCCATTAATGCCCGTGCAACTTCTGCAATATGCCTATTTTTTCTTTCTGCAATACCATTTTGCTGTGGGGTATACCTACAAGTAAATTGCCTCTTTATCCCACGAGTTCTCAAGAAGCCACTGAACTCATTAGAGAGGTACTCTCCTCCTCCATCTGATCTCAAGCACTTTACTTTTAAGCATGTTTCTATTTCAACAGCTGCCTTAAAAGATTTGAAGTGCTCAAACACATCACTTTTTTCCTTCATGAAGTATACCCATAACTTCCTTAAATAGTCATCAATAAATGTGACAAAGTATTTGCTGCCACCAAGAGATAATTCTGTGTAGGCCCCCAGATATCTGTATGTACTACATCAAGTATGTTCCTGCTCACTTCTCTATCATGCGAGAAGGGTTGTCTTGCCTGCTTACCAAACTGGCATGCTTCACAGACTTTATGCAATTATGCAACTCTAAAAGAAGGCAACCCTATAACCAATCCTCTGGAGTGCATTAATTTCAGCCTTTGCATATTTGCATGTCCAATATGTTTATGCCATATTTCAATATCTACAACTACTCCTTTTCCTTTAGCATACATAGCAGCATCCATTGTAGGAATTCTAGCATCCAAAGTGAACATTTGGCCAACTCTACTTCCTTTTGCGACCAACCTGCACTTATCATTAAAGTCTTCTACAAAACAACCTTTTGCATTGAATCGGACATGCAACCCCTACTCTACCATTTGGCCAACAGATA
The DNA here is from genome assembly GCF_053477565.2 of Lygodium microphyllum. NCBI lineage: Eukaryota > Viridiplantae > Streptophyta > Polypodiopsida > Schizaeales > Lygodiaceae > Lygodium > Lygodium microphyllum. The sequence continues at coordinate 92,738,180 of NC_141162.1, forward strand.
CTAGATTCTTTGTAATTGATGGCACATGTAATACATCTGTCAGACTCTTTGTCTGGCCATCATACAAGGACAAGGGAACCTTTCCAATGTGTGAAATTCGGTGGCATGAATCATCACCCGTCTGCACATAGCCTAGGTTTTGTAAGTCTTGCATCTCTCCAAACCACAACATGATTGGTCATATGATTAGATGCACCTGAATCGACATACCATACATCATCATGTGTCCCCTTTTCTGTAACTGCATTCAGCATATGTTGCATAACAAACAAACACTCATTTTTGTCTTCATTCTATCGTGAAGATGATGCATAGTTTCCTTGCTGCAATTTACCACTGCGAATATCATCCTTCTTTGTATAGCAATGGGCAGCAATGTGGCATATTTTGCCACAATAATGGCAAACAATAGCAGAATTGCTAGAACCTCTATTTTGCCATCCACCTCTTCCTCTAGAGCTCCCCCTGCCTCTAAAGTTTCCTCTTTCTCCAGAAACCTGCATTTCACCAAACTACTGATTGAACCTATTTTGCTGGTTATTTCCAACACGTCCTATACCACGGCCTCTCGAAGAGGATCTACCACGTCCCCTTTCTAAACTCAAGTAAAATTCTTGGACCTGTTCACCATTTCTTTCAGACGAATCACCCTACATATTGATCTCTTCAGTAATCATGAGAGAGATCAGCTCATCAAAATCTGAAAATGGCTTCCATACATATACTGAAGTAACAAATGATTTCCATGTCTTCTCATTGTTAAGGCCACTCAAAGTGGATGAAAACAAATCATCATCATTCGGCATTGCACAAATCGCTACTAACGCATCTGCAATGCTCCTCACCTTCAACACATACTCATTGACAGAAAATTTCCCTTTCTTCAAGGCATTCAAATCTTGCTTGAGCTGAATCTTTTGTGCCTTTGTATTTACTGAAAACATGCTCTCAAAAATTGTCCAAGCTGCATGTGAAGTTTCTGCATTCCTGATTTGTCCCAGCATAGTATTATTAATAACTGCAGATAGCCAGTACATCACCTTTTTGTCTTTCTCATTCCACTCTTTCCATGCTTTTAACTCATCTGCAGTCAGAGAGATACCCAGCTCTGGCTCCTTTTCTTCACTTGAAACAAATTCATAAAGGCCCTTTCCTATGAGGAAGTTCGTCTCACGGAACTTCCATGAAGGGTAGTTGTTCTTGTCAAGCTTCTCAATAATGGGATTTCCACTATTCTCTGCCATTATCACAAACAAGGATACAACATAGCAAGGAATTCTTTTGCAATATTTCACAACACGTGCACAGCAATACACCAAGCAACCTTTTTCACTGATTGCTCAATAGTACATGTAATCTGCAACTTGTTTGCAGATAAACCTTATGTTTTCTTCCTGCAAATACCTCAAAAATTATAGAATTGCAATATGTAAATTGTGCATCCACTTTCGGTCAATACAACCGAAATCACAGTGTACCCTAAAACTGCTATCCGCAACCTTGCGGCTCTAAAACGAGGTGTGAAATGGCCTCAGATGCCCAAAATAACTGCTGGAAAGCTCTAAAGGGCAAATCTCAACAATATACAGTGGTCTGCTCACACACCAAATCTCATAGCAATCTGAGATTTTTACTCGACCCTGCTTCTGGTGCCTCCACAAGCACTATCCAAGAGAGAGAGTGGAAGAATGGGAGAGCTTCTTACCCATGGATTCTTTGCTTGAACCTTGCTTCTTCTTCTTCACTTCAACCTTCGAAATCAACCTTCTCAATGGCGCGGCTCTCATACCATGTCAAGAATCGCGTGGTGGGGGGACTTGCTTGAGCTGCGGCGCCAAATACACTGCATACACATGTCAAGAATTGCATGGTGGGGGGTCACTCAAGAACACAAGAAGAGAAATGGATGCCAAAACGTTTTCTTGCTGGTTTTTTTCTTCTTCTTCCACACACTATACAATGTACACAAAGTATAGATAAGATACAACATAAAGGAAAGTGGCCTACTAAGTCAAACAGTGCATAACCGACTACACTAATTGACTGCGCTATGTCTTTGCCAGCTATAGGTAGGTGTAATAAAATAAATTTAATAAGTGATAAGTCAGTGGCCATGTGAGTATCATAATGACCACCAACGTGCTAAGTGTAGACGTGCAGACCCATCTAGCCATGCAGTCCATCATCAATGTTCGCATGTGTTGAGCTTGCCATCTCAACATTCTTCTAGATCATAGATGATACAATATGTAATTACCATATGAACATGTTTACATATGCATGTGAATTTTTACAAATACATTAAGTAAATCCATAACTAAATATGGTATGCAAATACTTCCCTAATGGTTTAAAACTTAGGGTTTTTAAGTGGAACTACTTTAGTTATTGTTTCATTTCACACATTGTCTGTTCATCTCTTTATACCCACCACATCCCTCATGCTTGCTGCAATGGATGCTTGTGTATACTTTAATGCATGAATCCATGAGACTTTTTTCCAGCAAAAGTGATAAGATCTTTGAGGTCTTCTCAAAGAACTTCAACCTTGAATGCGTGCTCTCACTATTGGATCCCCCCCTTCAGGTCTTAGAAGACTTTATGACCACCATCACCACTTGCATATAGTCCATCGAGGGATCTATCATGATTTGGGTGCCTTTGGAATAGATCATGGTATTTCAAGCAAAGAAGAACCACCAAAAAGTGGTGAATAGTTGTTTAGCCCATATGGAACCTTTTCACAACTTATGCACTATTCCCATGGGCAATACACCAAGTACAACACCTTTGGAGCTCACCATAGAGCATGATTATGCATTGGTGATTTACGTCCTTACATTGTGGATACATACCCATAGAGGGGATGATCGATAAAGATACAACTTGGTAGGTTGTTACTATCACATACAAGGAAGAAGAGTTTATTAAAGAGCCAATAGATAATCAAGATAAATGTCAGGTGTGGTGGCAGAGCAAGGGTTGGCTCTCATGGTGTCATCGAAGAACCACAATTTGATAAACCCAACCTCACATCCTTGACACCCATCAAAGTAGATGGCATGTAGTGCTTGCTTCTATCATGATGTGCTACAATAGTTGGAAATGAAGGAAGAATAGCCTTTTTATGTCCTAGTCATAGATTCAATGGAAGACCACTTCGATTATGATTACATGGATGTGCATCCAATTATGGCAAAGGCTAGAAGATATGATAGCACACGCTTAGATACAGTGAGTGCCATCATAGCAGTATAGGAGTAGATTACCTTAGGTGAAGAAGATTACCTTGGGTTGGATGTTGAGTTTGAAGCACTACAGTACGATTTATTTAGACCAAGACCCCAAATTTCTACCAAGGAGTTTGTGAATCCCTCTGTTGAGAGAGGTGCTTCGTTAACACATGAGGAAATGAAGATACAAGATAATTTGGAAAAGGCAAGATTTCTAACTATCATATATTTTTATACAAAAAAACTTGACCGTAGGAAGCATCATGCCCCCTAAAGTCTATCAATGAATGTTGAGTGTTGAAATGACCTATTTTTGGCTAATTTTTGTTGTTTTTGAGAGTTGAATGGTTGATTTTATGAGATGATTGATTGGTTTGAAAGTGGTTTGAGAGCGTTTTGGATAGGTTGGAATAGTTTTATTAAGCTCATGATGTTTATTGGTAGAGATGTGAAGTTCTGATGATGTTCTGATATGTTCTGTTTGGTCCTGATTGCTTCTGTTTTGTTCTGTTTTCTCTCTATAAGGAGGGATGGAGCATTGATTGATAGGGTTTGAGATTGTTTGAAAGCTTATTGAGTGATTTTTGATGGTTTGGAATGGTTTTGGTATGAGTTATGTGGTTCTGATGCTTTTTGTTGACCTTCTGTAACACTCTGGTGAGCTTCTGATGAGCTTCTATATGCTTCTGTATGTGTTATGTTGGATGAGAGTGTAGCTTGGGAAAGTTTTCTAGCCTTGGAAAGAGGTGAATACAAGTGCAAAAGAGCTAAAAGAAGTCAAAGAAGTAGCTACTGAAGACTCAAGTAAAGACTGGAGTGAAGTGACAGTGGTGAGCTACGAAAGGACACTGTAGTGGCTCTGATGCCTCTTCATATCAGACATACCTCTTGGGAGGGGTATCCACGACCTAAGAAGGATTATTGTGAGTGATTATGAGAGATTGTAGTGAGGATATAATGTATTATTGATGGAGAGAGAGAGAGAGAGAGTCAGAGATAGTCAATTCTATCAAAACAGAGTGATTGTATATGAGAGATTGAGAGAGAAGACTATGAAGATATTGAATATGAATACTATGTGATGTATTTCCATTCAAAGATGGTGTATTCCTTTGATTTATTTGTTCTATTGATGGAATTTGTGAAGATATTGAAGAATATGGTTGATTCTATCAAATCCGTGGGAGATCTACATGATGCTGCATGAAGATTTGTTGTGCCTAGTGTTATTTTCTTCATTGTGATCATATAAAACCTAATAAAAAAGCTTGTTGATGTTACAAGATAGATTTTCTTGCAATATAATTCCCTTTTCCTTGGTGTTCCTCTTGGGGCTCCATGTTTATGGTGCGTAGCCGGGGAATCTTGCCATCAACAAGCACCAGAAGAGGCTAAAAATGAAGGAAATGGCATTGCCAAGAAGAGAAGAATTCAATGGATGTTTGTAAAGTTCCTTCTTCCATTGAAGAGTTGGAATTTATCATAATCAAAGACACTTTCCACAAGAAGTTCATCCCACAATGGCGGAAACACATCACCATCATGATGCATGCTCTATGTGGTGGACAATTTTCTCTTCCTGTTGAAGCAGCAGAAACTTGCATCTTAGTGGCAAACTGTTTGGGAATAAACTGAAGAGCAGAAACAGAGAGAATGACCATACATGGAAGATTTGGCATTCATAGAGAAGTTTCCAGACATCATCAAGTGGGAGATTGTGAAGAAGCTTTAGGAGTCTTGGTCTGTAGAGGTTTACAAAGACAAGAAGGAAAAGAGTTGGAATTTGTTCGTGGATGCTCAACAGCAAGATACATGGGATGCTTGGTGTTCTGATAATCTTCTGTTTGTCCAATTAGCAACCCACTGGAAGTTGGTAGACAGAGTGTTTTTCACAACATACACTGTTGAAACCATCAGAAGCTGGCATTACTATGATGATGGCACCACCACAATGCTTAGATGTATGCATTTTGACACCTTCAGAACCGAATACCTTCCTCTGTGCAGCGGCATGAAAGAAGAATTCAAAGATGTTGAAAAGGAAGAAGTAGAAGAAATGTTGGCAAGAGAGTCCTCCAGAGATTGAAGTCTTCTGTTATCTCTTTGTGGAGCACTAACAACATAGTGGAGCCCACCCCCTGATGAATGACGCAGTAAAGAGGCAAGCGTTAGAACGAGTCCAAAGGTACGTGAGAAGAGAGAAAGCAAAAATCAAAGCTGAGAATGAGCTGGAGGTCCACTTCCAAGACAGATCCGTCCTGGAAATATTGATGACAGGCCAGCGAATGTAGTCCCATTGCCAATTTTTAAGGGAGAGTACAATGAAGACCCCGATCTTCATGTAGCAGAGTTTATGGTAGCATGTGTGGCTAACAATGCCAGAACCCCTGAGCATTGGCTAGCAATATTCCCCACCACTTTCAAGGGCGCGGCGTTTCAGTGGTATGAGAGACAAGCAGCAGGAACTTTTGGCACATGGGACGACCTGAAGTTGGCCTTCCTCACTAAATTCAAGCGTGAAGGTTTTGAAGAGCGGATGCGAGAGGAATTTATGAATTTAAGTCAGTCCTCTGGAGAAAGAGTAGAAGCTTATGTCTCACGAATGGAATCCATCCTGAAGAGATGGACTAACCATAATCTAGATGATGGCATTCAGAAGGGGGTGTTTCTCAGAGGATTACAGCCAAAAGTCCGTAAGTTTGTGGAGCTGCAAAGACCAGCCACATTGCAAGCTGCAACAGAAGGTGCAAGACTGTACGATGAAGTGGAAGCTAGATTGGTGATGAATTCAGAAAGAGGAGTCCTACCTCCTCTGATGCCAAGAATGATGTACCCACCAAATCCAGTCCCAGAGATAGTCCCCTACCCCTACCAACAGATGCCCCCAGTATCACAGTACAGTGCACCAAATCCATAGTGGCCACAATCCATGCCTCAAATGATGGTTCAACCACAACAACAATGGTCCCAACCAATTTCCCCAATGCAAAATTAGCAGCAGCAACAGTGGAATCCTACCAACTGGATCCAACAACCAACAGTTCAAACAAGAACTTTGAATCAGAAGCAGAATAGAGACCCCTCCATGCCAGCCCAACCTGTTTATGTAGTAATTACAAAGACTCCTCAAAACCCTACTGCCAGTACCTCATGAGGAGAAAGCTTGAAGGATTATTTATCCAACTCAGTTGCAAATATAAAAAAGGAGTTGATGGATGTGATTACAGAGCAGCTACAGACGCTGAAAGTGAATACGGCTAGCATATCCAACGTTGCAGGAGCAGGAAGAGATGTGATGCAGTCAAATACTTGGTGTGGTAAGTGTCATCAAGCAGGCCATTTAGCCACTGAATGTACACGAAAACCAACCATTCCGGGAGCTTTCTATTCCTACTGTTTGCGGAAGAACCATACAGAGGATATTTGCTCTCTGAAGGAGATGCATGGTAGGAGAAGGAAGGAAGAATACGCAAGATTCAACCTGCTGGAATCCAAAATGACAACGCAGGATATTGGACCCAAGCCTAGAGAGTTTGGTCATATTTTCAGTCCAAGGAGGTTTCCCTCTCAAAGTTACAGAGGAAGACAGTCTGGCGGTGGTCAGAGATTAGAAGTGGAGTGTTACAATTGCGGAGAAAAGGGACACATTTCACCAAATTGTCCAAATCCCAGAAGGTCAGTGGATTATAAGCCCTTATGCAGTCGATGCAAAGGAGAAGGCCACACTGCAAAAGACTGTCCAAGCCCAGCCCTAGTGAAAAACAGTGCTACTGATAGTCCGGCCAAGGTCCAAGTGCCTACCTCTAATTTAGTGGAATTGGAAGTTGCTGCCATCACGCGTGCAAATAAGAAGGAACCACCTATCCAAAAAGAAAATAATCCTCCTACCAGAACAGTGAAGTTCAATCTTCCAACAGAAGAACAGAGCCTGACAGTGCCGTACAGAACACTACAATGCCTCAGAGAGTCATAGAGATAGTTCCAGAGACAGGACCAGAGGTCCAGGAGATAGAAGAGGAGGAAGTGCCACAAGTGGTAGAAGAAGTTCCCATGATGCCCCTGTTGGAAGAAAAAAGGAAGATGAAAATGGGTGTAACCCCATTCCCTAATAACCGGTTAGAGAAGCTAGTGGATCCTATTAAGGAATACGATCTGGTCAGAGATCTAGATACCTTTAAACCAAACCTCACATTCCGACAATTATTGATGTTGTCTCCCAGTTGCAGAAAAAGGTTCAAAAGTATACAGACAAGAAGACGTGGCTTAAGGATTGCTCCCCCAACAGCAACAAAGTCCAACAAAGCTCCAGAGCCTGTAAAAGAAGTGGACGTGGCTAACGCCTTCCTAGATCCGGGTACCCCAGAGACTGGCGTGTGAATAGAAGGCTGCTTTATTGCAAATGCACTGATTGATGGTGGTTCATCAGTGAACATTATGACGGATGTGACAGGCCTACAAGGTGTGCAACCAACCCAATGGCTCATCAGACTGGCGGATCAAAGCAGAATCAAGCCTTTGGGTATTCTCCCATATGTGAAGACTACAGTAGGGCTGGAAGAGATTATTGGCTAACCTATCTGGTGGTGAAGCCAAACTCTTATGGTACATCCTACCCACTGTTGGAAGACCATGGCTTTTTGAAGCCAGAGCAAGGACGGATTGGTTCAAAGGAACCTTGACCTTGGGTAGAGGACCCAACAAAGTGGTGCTGAAGCTATATGGTGCTAAAAAAGGACATGGATCCACCTCCTTGGAATTATCTTCTGACTCCCCTAATGAGGCTATAGATGGAACATCAGCAGATGAAGATGCTGTCAAACTGATCCTTCCCAAGAAAACAGTGGCACATTCCTTAACAGTGGATACTATAAGCCAACTCCCAAAAGATGCCAAGCCATTATCAATGGGTGAATACTTCCTGCCTCAACCAGGAATGATTTCCGAAATCACTTCTGACAGTGAGATAGAAGCATGGATGTACTGCTCTCCCTGTTACATGGCCATAGCAGAGCCAGAGACAGAGGCAGCAGATGAGACAGAGAACATGTTCTTCTCTTACAGAGCTCCTACAGAGACAGAGATAGAGCCAGAGACAGAGACAGAGACAGAAGATGATGGAGATGTTATTGAAGAAGAAGGATATGAAAGCAAGATGGAAGAGTCTATCTCCCCGAAGAGGTTATATATGAAGAAGAAGTTCCAGAGGCATCAGAAGCAGACGAGCTCATGCTGTGGGACAGAATGGCGATGGTACCATTTGGTCTGGTAAATGGATCTTCTCATATGCAAAATCGTGGTTTTGGTCAATTGACTTGTTGGGGCTCAATGGATTTGGTTCCTTGTGGGACAAATTGTTTCTCATACCTAGCTGGCTTACAATCTTGTGGAGATGGATTGGAAAGTGGTGTGGTTGAGGAACACTCGTGCCTAATGCTGTTGAGATCCAAGAAAAGAAATTATTGCTTAAGCAAATCAAACCACCTGAGTTTAATGGCCAAGGAAAAAGCGTCAAGGTTGAAGCAGAAATGTGGATCGAGTCCATGGAAGATTATTTCATTGCTACTGGAATTACCCCAGCTAATCAAGCAATGATCGACAAGTTAAAGCTAATAGGAGAAGCTTGAATTTGGTGGAAACAATGGTGTAAAGACCAAGGAATCTCCGAAGTGTCTGTTAGTTTTGGGACGTATTAAAGGATGCAGTGCGAGGCCGGTATCTTTCACCAGCATACCGCAAGCAAAAGACGAATGAATTCTTTGGTCTAAAGCAACTTGGAATGACACTGGAAGCCTATTGCTCGAAGTTTGTAACACTTCTAGAAGTATGCACAGTCTATGGATATTGCGCAGCAAGTATCCAAGTGTGGGAGCTTTCACTCAACCGCCAAGACCCACGGACCGCTTATTGATTCAAGCGTTCCAAGTCGAGTACTAATGGCTACCTCTCACATAGCTGATGCGCCATCCATATCTACGGGTGTAGTGAGCTTACCTCCGTGCCGTTCGAGTTACCTCCTCTCCCGCACACTCCGATAGCTCCACGATCCAAGTGCAAGCTTCAAGCAAGCTCCATCCTCAAGCTCCACGCCCCAAGCTCCATTGCCGCGAGCAAGACAAGAGAAGAGAAGAGAAGAGAAGAAGAGAGGAGAAGATGGAGAGCTTCTCCTCCTCAGTCCCTCACCCTCCCACACTCACTCCCTCACACTCTCACACTCTCTCTCTCAAGCACAAGCTCAAGCAAGCAAGAAGAAGAAGAAGAAGAAGAAGAGGAGAGCTACTTTTGGCCACACACAAGAATGAGCTTCTCATTCACTTTTCAACTTTATATACAAAACCCTAAATCCCTTTTGGGCGGTCATCCCCTTTTTCCCTTTTTACATGGCCCCTTTTTCCCATTGTCCTTCTATCTTCCTAGCTTCCTTTCCACCGTCCGTCTACATTTACAAATTGCATGGGTGAGAGCCCGACGCTCTTTTACAAGATTTCAAGGTGCGCCTTTTTATTTTAAAATGCGCCTTTCCCCTTTTGCCTTTGCCTTGGATTTTTAAGGTTGCCGTTGCGCTTTTGGCCTTTTCTCCTTTTCTTTCTTCAGTCGGACTACCTTTTTTCCGCCTTTGCCCTGCGTCTTTTCTACTTATTTCTGCTTTCTTCGTGTTGGGGTTAACATTACCCCCTCCTAGACGAGTGCCAGTCCCATGGCACTCACCGTCGTAGGTAGCAGACTGTAGCATGCACCGAAGACGTGGGTGACCAAGACGCCTGTGGTTTTCATGGAGGCGTGTTGGTGGTGGTGTGGCAGAAGGTCCTGGGGGCCTGTTGTGGTAGTCAAGGTGGCTGGTCGAAGGTTGTTGGAGTTGGTGGTAGGGTTATGCTATGTTGGGGATTGCATTGGTGGCCGGCACACGTGTTGGTGTGTTGGGGAGTCTGCACATGACGATTCCTTGGGGGCTTGTCGGATGGTAAGGGACAAGCAATCAAAGTTGAGCGTTGATAAGGAGCGATTGGGATTTCGTTGGAGGCGTCAATACCTGCAATTTGAAAACCTCACATGTGGTCTCTCCTTAAGGGGTAGTGTTGAGATATCGAGCTCCACTCGTGATACGCCAGGGTGACCGTTGTATATTTATGTCACCGACTTGTCAGTTGCAGACGCGGTTGGTACACTGCCCATGAATAATAGCTACATGATAGCTATCCTTATCTACTCTAGTTCGTGGCTCAGTTAGTATGCCACCTTAGTTAGTTGAGTTTGGTTTGAGACCCATATATAGGGTTCTTCTATTTCTTTGTACTAGAGTTCTTTTGGCTTACACAACTAAGAAGAGGAAAACTGTTTTCAGCCTCCACCCTTGTGTGTCTTCCCCCATTGTGCAAGCAAGAAAGCTTCAAGCGAGACTCCTTCCTTCTCTCCCACAATCGTGACATGGTATCAGAGCCTTGTTCGTGGTAAGGAGCTCAAGAAAGCAAGCCAAGCTCGCGGTGGTCTGGTAAGAGGAGCAGTGTTGCTTTCATTTCCTGTTTTGGGAGCAGATCTCTACAGGTAGCACAGCCGGAAATTGCAGGAGTGCATTGTCTCAGGTTGAGACGCCCTTCGCGGTGAAGCAAGAGGGCAGTATATGCTGCGGGAGAGGGCAAAAGCCCTTGGCGCCCTTGTTTTTTTGATTTGAGGCCATTTCGGGGCCTGTTTTGCAGACGGAAGTTTTCTGCACGCACTCAAGAAAAGGCTCAGTTTTATGCTGTGCGACCACTGTTCTACAGGTCGGTGAAAAGTTACTGTAGAAATTGCATCGTATGCTTGTGCGCAGAGACATTGGGAGTTTCAGAATCATCCTTGGTTCTTGTTTATGCAAAATCGTCACTAGGAAGTGACTGTGTGGTCAAATACCACTTTCGCCAGTTTTGCAGATTTGCCCTTGTGAGGGTGAAGCTGTGTTTTTTGCAGTGACAGAATTTCTTGCAGTATTCTGTAATGGCGTCTGATTCTCTTTCACAGATTGTCACTGAAAAGCTTGACAAGAACAACTTCCAGGCATGGAAGTTTAGAATGACGAATTTCCTTATGGGAAAAGGATATTGGGAATTTGTTGCAGGAAATGAAGAAGAACCAGTTCTTCCTGATGTTCCCAATCAACAACAAATGCAGGCATTTAAAACATGGCATGAGAGAGCCAGGAAAGTTATGTATTGGCTGTCTATCAGTATTTCAGACTCTATGATTGTGCATATTCAGGATGCAAGTACGCCAAAGGAGGCATGGGATACTTTGTCAAAAATGTATAGCACAAATACGCAAGCCAGGAAAATGCAGCTCAAGCAAGAGTTGCATAATGTGCAAAGAGAAAGTATGAGCATCAACGACTACCACATGAAGGTGAAGAAGATTGCAGATGCACTTGCTTCCATTGGGTCGCCAGTGGAAGATGATGATTTAGTTTCCGTGACCTTGAATGGTCTAGGAAAGGATTATGCACAGTTTCGGACATCCATTTCAGTTCGTGAAAGATTTCCTGATTTTGAGGAGTTGATTGCTCTTCTAATTTCTGAGGAACAGAGAAATGGTGGTGCATCTTCTTCAGGAGGAACTTCAAAAGAAGCTGTCTTCTACTCAAATGCTGGAAGAGGTAGAGGCAGAGGTAGAGGAGGCCGATTTGGAGGCCGTGGCAGAAATCAGAATATGCAGCAAACTCAAGAAAACCAGTCCTATGGAGGAGGACGTGGTAACTCTAGAGGCAGGGGGAGCCAAAGAGGTCATGGTGGATGGCAAAGAGGCCAAAATGCAAACAGTAATGTTGAATGCTACTACTGTGGTAAAATGGGTCATATGGCTAAAGACTGCTATAAAAAGCAGAATGACATCATGAATGGAAAACTGCAACAAGGGAATTATGCATCTTCTAGTAGACAGGGTGATGACAGAAATGAGCATTTGTTCATGGTGCAGCACATGAACAATTCTATGACAAGTGCAGAAGAAAGCAATGATGTATGGTATGTTGACTCAGGTGCATCAAACCACATGACAGGTCATGCAGAATGGATGGAGGATGCAAGGAAAATGGAAAAACCAGGATTTGTGGAGACTGGTGATGATACTGCACATCCTATTGTGCAGATTGGAAAAATTCCCTTGTCTATGCAGGGTGGGAAAAAGAAATACCTGTCCGATGTATTTCATGTCCCGAATATTACCAAGAATCTGGTTTCAGTTGGTCAAATGGTTGAACAGGGCTTGCAGGTCAGATTTAATCCTCATGGATGCTTTGTTGAGGATATGAAAAATAAAGGTCGCTTGATAGCAAAAGGAAAGAAGAATGGCAGAATGTTTACATTGGATGCAGACATGTCTGAATTGAGTGCAGCAATGTTTGCACATGGGACCGGTGTAGTTGCAGATATTGATATCTGGCATAAACGCATTGGTCATGTTAATGTACAGCGACTTAAATCAATGCAGGCCCAAAATATTGTTGCAGGATTGCCCAAATTCAAGGTTGCAGAAATGCATAAGGTATGTGAAGCCTGTCAGTTTGGAAAACAGGCAAGGAAACCATTTCCTAGACATGTTCAAGAGAGTGAGAAGCCATTGGAATTAATTCACTCTGATGTGTGGACAACTAAAGCTGCATCTCTTGGAGGCTGTCATTATTTTGTCAGTTTTATTGATGACTATAGCAGAAAAGTTTGGGTGTATTTTATGAAAAAGAAAAGTGAAGTTTTTGGGCATTTCAAAACTCTTAAAGCTATGGTTGAAAAAGAAACAGGCTTGCAGATAAAATGCCTAAGGTCAGATGGAGGGGGAGAGTACCTCTCAAATGAGTTTACAAAGTTCTTGCAGGAGCATGGCATAAAGCAGCAATATTCATGCAGTTATACCCCACAACAAAATGGAATTGCAGAAAGGAAAAACAGGCATATTGGAGAGGTATCTCGTGCCATGCTCAATGAAAAAGACTTGCCAGATTTTTATTGGGCTGAAGCAGTTGCTACAGCAGTCTACATAATGAACAGGACTCCCACTGCAGCAATACATGGAATGACTCCAGAGGAGAGGTATACTGGTAGGAAACCAGATATTTCTCATTTGAAAATTTTTGGTTGCATTGCCTATGTACATGTGCCAGATGAGCTGAGATCCAAGTTGGATCCAAAAGCTGAGAAGTGCATCTTTATTGGTTACTCTCTGCAGCAAAAAGGGTATAGATGCTATAACCCTTCTACTCGTAAGTTTACAGTGAGCAGAGATGTTGTTTTTGATGAGATGAGTAGCTGGTATAAACCAGTAAATGTGATTGATGATGAAGATGCACAAAATGGTAATGCTACACAGAATTCACAGCAGCAGTCACAAAATATTAGTGGACCTGGAGCGTCCTCTAGCAGTGGTTCACATTCTTCGCCATGGACAGGCAGATTGAGATCAGGAGAATCTTCTCAAAGCAATGCAGATAGTGGTATGCAGGTATCACGAAAAGGAAAAGAGAAGGTTGATCAGCCCATGTTTGATGTGAATGCAGGTCACTCTTATGTGGATGGTGAATCCAGTGGCTCAGAACAGAGCATTGATGATGAGTTGGGTATTCCTTCTATTGTTACACCTGGAGTAAGGAAGACCAGGGATGTTTTGAGAGCACCTGGGAGTGAACCTACTTTGCGCAGGTCTACAAGAGCTAGGTATCCTGTGGATAGGCTGAAATATGATGGATTTACAGCCATTCACTATGCATATATGGTCAAAGTGATACAGGAACCAGAACCCACATCTTTTGAGCAAGCCATGGGAAAAGAAAAATGGGAGAAAGCCATGGATGAAGAAATGGATGCCTTGGAAGCAAATGCTACATGGGAGTTAGTACCTTTGCCTAAAGGTAAGAATGCAATTGGCTGTAAGTGGGTTTATAAGGTGAAGCACAATGCTGATGGTTCTGTGAACAGATACAAGGCAAGATTAGTAGTCAAGGGGTATGCACAAACATATGGCATTGACTATGAAGAAACATTTAGTCCGGTTGCAAGGATGGCAACCGTAAGAGCAGTCATTGCTATGGCTGCATCAAAGGGATGGTCTTTACATCAGATGGATGTAAAGAATGCCTTCTTGCATGGCGATTTGCAAGAAGAGGTCTATATGGAGCAGCCACCAGGTTATGTGCATGCTGTTCATCCTGAGTTTGTTTGCAGGTTGAAGAAAGCCTTGTATGGCTTGAAGCAAGCACCTAGAGCATGGTCTGACAAGATAGGACAGTATCTTGTCACTATTGGCTTTCAGATTTCCAAGGCAGATTTCTCACTTTATGTGAGAAAAACAGAGAAAGGTATTATGCTGCTTGTCATTTATGTTGATGATTTGATTATGACAGGTGACAGTGATGAAGATATCCTTCATGTGAAAATGCTATTGAAGCAGAAGTTTGAGATGAAGGATTTGGGAGAGCTGCGTTATTTCTTGGGCATTGAGGTGATTAGATCACCAAGTGGGATACAGCTCTTGCAGAGGCAGTATGGATTGGACATGCTGTCCAAATATGGGATGACAGGCTGTAAGCCTATTTCAGTTCCTTTGGAGCAAAATGTGAAGCTGAGCACAGATGCAGGTGAGTTTCTAGAAGACCCTACTATGTACAGACGCATAGTAGGAAGTTTGATTTATATGACTATTACCAGGCCAGATTTGAGCTATGCTGTTGGATTGGTAAGTCAGTTTATGCAGGCTCCAAGGAAACCACATTTGGATGCGGCTAGACGCATACTTAGGTATGTGAAGTCCACATTGCAGTATGGACTATTTTATGAGACTGGGGTTCAGATACAGTTGCATGGATACACTGATGCTGATTGGGCTGGTAGTATTTCTGATAGACGATCTACCAGTGGATATGTATTCTCTTTTGGGAGTGCTGCAGTAACTTGGAGCAGCAAGAAACAGCCTACAGTTGCCTTGTCGAGCACAGAGGCTGAGTACAGGGGTGCAGCAATGGCTGCATGTGAGGTAGCTTGGTTGCATAAGCTACTTTATGATATGCATCAGTCTACAGATGGGCCAGTTGTCATTTATTGTGACAACATGAGTAGTATACACTTGGCAAATAACCCAGTCTATCATGCTAGAACAAAGCACATTGAGGTGCATTATCACTATGTGCGAGAGAGGGTTTTACTAGGTCTTATTGATCTAGTTTATGTCAGCACAGAGGATCAGGTAGCTGACATATTCACGAAGGCATTGGGCGCAGAGAAGCTGCGCAAGTTCAGAGACCTGCTTGGTGTGCAGGAATTGGGATTGAGCTCGAGGGGGAGTGTTGAGATATCGAGCTCCACTCGTGATACGCCAGGGTGACCGTTGTATATTTATGTCACCGACTTGTCAGTTGCAGACGCGGTTGGTACACCGCCCATGAATAATAGCTACATGATAGCTATCCTTATCTACTCTAGTTCGTGGCTCAGTTAGTATGCCACCTTAGTTAGTTGAGTTTGGTTTGAGACCCATATATAGGGTTCTTCTATTTCTTTGTACTAGAGTTCTTTTGGCTTACACAACTAAGAAGAGGAAAACTGTTTTCAGCCTCCACCCTTGTGTGTCTTCCCCCATTGTGCAAGCAAGAAAGCTTCAAGCGAGACTCCTTCCTTCTCTCCCACAATCGTGACAGGTAGTGCTAGTCTTCTCAGCGTGCACAAGACATATTCTGATTAGTTTGGGAGACAGGTCAAACTCTAAGCAAGCCTAGAGTATTGTCGTGCACTTGAGGACCCAAACTGTGGATATACTTCGGTGCAATTATTATGTGAGTGCTCGTGCATACTTAGATATTACATAGTTAGAAGTCCGTGGGCTAGTTTCTCATAACAATTCGTGGATGAAGCAAAGTTGTCCATGTGGGGAAGAAGTACGCGTGAAGGCATATGAGACATCCTTTGCATTGTGACTGCACGATGTAGCATAATGGAATACAAGGACACCACACTTTCAGTAGCTGGAAACTATTGGACTTGCTTGATGAGTACGGTGTACTTTTCATGGCCAATCGTGCGGTGCTTATCACCACTGATTGCAATGGTACGAAGGCAGAGTGCAAAAGGAAATTGTGCAAGTGGGTCAGGGTGACAGGTCTAACCCTAGGCGAGACAAGCTCCCCAGGTATGTCCTGCCCTTGACGTGCCCTGAACAATTGTGGGTGAGTGTAGGGGGCTAGGGGACTAGGGACGAAGCCGGTCGACCAAGGTCACCAGACGTACCTAATTTGAGGACCCCTAGGTGCTGTGTTGTGATCGTGGGTGCTTCTTATTTTTCCATTCATTTCTTTTCCTTTTCTTTCTTTTTCTTTTTCTTTTTCTTTTTCTCTTCTCTCTTTTTTTTTTTCTTTGTTGTGCTTGAGTACAACCATTACAATATGTTGAGGCTATCAGCCTTTCAATGGGTTGGAAAATGTCAAGCTTCGAAGGCTCAGAAAATGAATAGTACAATGATGATGGTGCCCTAGCCTCCTTGTTAGAGAAGAAGTTGGCGAAAGGGGGAGATACACTTGAGATTTTGCAACCCGCCTTGTGGCACATGCGATGTGGGTACAATTGAGGTAACGACTGCCGTGAGCCAATTATAGAGCTTGACCCAGAAAGGGGGCGTGTCCCATGAAAGAGAGCTAGGGTTGTGGGTGTTGCAGTGATTGGGCACTGAACATTTTTGCACAAGGACCTGTATTATCCTGCATCCACTTGTCACTTCATGAGAGCATATGCATTGTGTATGCCGCAAGTATAATAAACTAGTGCAATGCAAGGAGACATCACTTATTTGAATTCTATGGTGTTGACTAGACATTTCTCACCTGCGCTTGATTAGCTTTTTTTTTGCTAAAGGCGTAGCATATATTAAATGCAGATATGATAAGTTCATACAAGTCAGGAACATGTCAACACTTAACAAGTCGGGAACACTCAACCATTTAAAACAAAAAGTCCTGGCCAGTTATCATTTGATAAGCCCCTTACGCATTATGGGCTACGCGATTTGTACGAGGTGGGGCGAGTCTGGATGGCCGGGTGATTGGGGCTCTGCTGGTGTGGGACTCCCGTGGGGGTGAGCAGGGAACATGTCGGCCAGGATATGAATGGTGTAATCCCAGCTCGCTACCGTCTCCAGAATTTCTTTAAATAATTCATTAAATTCTTCTTTTTCCCGAGCTGCCCTTTCTGCCTTTGAGCGTCTGGGGCCCGAGCAGGAGCTGGGAGTGCATACTACTAGTGCTGCGGCCTGTTGCGGGTTTCGAGTCTCGACTTTCTTGACTCGAGGGTTCTTCGGCCTTCGCCCTGGGCAATGTCGCTTAGGGCCCCTCTTCTTGGCATACCTCTTGATGGTGGGCACATAGCGCTCTGGTGGAGGGGCGCGTGCCACATGCTCCCGCCTTCTGCGAAGAGCGTCTTTGCATGCTAGCTCTCCATGATTCTCCATGAGTTCCGCCACAAAGGGAAGCCTGCCAGATGCAATCCAAGGGTCACACCTGGATATAGGATACAACTGTTTGCATGGAAGGGATTTTAATGTGGTTTATCAAGCGCATGCGACAAGAAGGGGAGGGGTGAGGCATGCAGTGTTTTGTCGTAACGGAATGGCCCCCATGATGATGTTCGTTTTTCCTCCAGCCATTAGCCAATATTGGCTTATGCTAAGTTGTGTGGACTGGTTGTCATGGAGTGGGACAGGGTACTTCCTCAGGAGGATATACCAAAAGGGAAGAAGGTGTATGGGAAGGGACTACACCCTGTCTACACCATCAGAGTTGTTGGTCAAGGCCTCCTATGGCGGCAATATGGGTTGCATGCCCTTCACTTGGAGGTGGGGCTGGTCACCCGACTTTTAAAAGTGTGATATGAGGAGGACCTGAGGAGCTTAGCCTGTCAAACCCAACCCTTCTCCCAGCGCTTGACTATCATTGCTTGTGTGTGTGTTGATATTGTTTATACAAGGTGACACACAAATCAGTGTTTATTTATATACATATCTATGAATCCATGTCACTTCACGAGGATAAGAACCAAGTGTAGAACTCGGGGTTGTACCGGAGCATGGCATATGCATCTAGTATTCATGGCAGCTGACTTAATACTGATAGATATTTTGTCACGTCGAGTAGCATAGAGCCTTGACCGAGTCTACTGGAAATATGTAACTCCTCTTCGGTGAGAACCTTATCAATCAAAGGGCCCCGTAGCCTAGTCCCAGCCAAGTCCGCACCCCGAATGTCAGTGAGCACTCGAAGGGAAATTGGTGCCACGTAGGTTGGGTCTCTTTGAGACTGCCATTTGGCCAATCGCTCTTCTGAGACCGTCATGATCTGAGCCCCTAGTTCGGCCATTACGACGCGGCTTTTGCACCAACGCTGCTCAAATTGACTCTGGCCTGCTGACAGTCGCTTTAGTAGCTCTATGTCTACGAGGTTCAGTCGACAGAGCACCTCATTGAACGTGACGGTTAAGCGTAGTTCGTCAGCCTCCTCGTCAGGGATGAGTCGCATCTGTTCATGCAGGAGCCTGTCGTAGTGCCTGTTAAGATGTTCTTGTTCTTCCCACGATAGAGGAAAGGTCAAGTACTCTCCAAGCTGCTCCTTGGGGATCGTGCCTACGTCTGCAAGGACGTAGACATGCGCGATCACTTTGAGCTTAGCCTCCAACTTAGTTAAGCATTCTGCGAAATTTCTATGTTCAACGAGGGCTTGCTCGGTTGCTATCTCATGCAAAGTTCTAAGAGTTTCCTTAGGCTTTAGCATGGCTGGGGGCTCAGGCCTAGATGAGCAAGATTGGTCAACGCCAGGATTCCTTGTGCTCTTGGGGTTCTCACGTTTCTCCTGAGGTTTTGTTGTTATTTTGTCATGGTTCTTCTCGAATGTGACTGGTATAGATTTGTCACCCTGTTGTGACAGCGTTGTATCCACTCTTGATTGATCAATGTGAGTTCTATTGTCAGTGGATAGAGTGTTGCAAGCAACTATTGATGGCAACGGTTGCTTTGGTTTCTCAGAACACACGGATGTGTCTGGGGTTTCACCGCTATTCGGAGAGGCATCAATGAGTTCATTGGTGGATGGACTTGAGGCTTTATTCATCGGCTCTTCGGCGCTCTTCGTCTCAATGTTCTTGGGGTCCACAACCACCTGCAACTGTTGCTGTTTTCTTTGCTTTCTCCTCTTTTTCTTGGTCAATGAAGGTGCCTCTCTCGACGACTCAGGACCCTGGGCTATATCGACCGTTGATGTGCTTGGTTGGGCCTCAGCATTTCCCTTCTCTAGTGTGTCCTTATGGGACATAGTCGCGGTTTGCTGAATAGCCTTGCCCGATTGTGAGGGCACAACTGCTGCCCTTTTCGGAGAGTCTAGCTTTTCAACCAACTCCCTTGCGTGTGACTCCTCCGTCCTAGGCTTTAGGCACTTTGAAAGCGCTGGAGTTGTTGAGGGATTTGGTTGTGACACCTCCTTCACAGGTAAACTACTAAGGACACGTTCCACAAAGGGTATTGTCACGGCCAAGGGCTGTGACTGCTGTGATCCCTGATTGGAAGTAGTAGCAACTAGTTCAGTGGGCTGGCTACCTTTGGTGGATTGCGGTGTCAAGTCCCTAGGGCGATCAGAAGTGGTTGTGTCTTTCGTTGGCCTTTGAGCACTCATTTGTGTAGATCAAACATGAGTTGATCTAGCCGCATTAGGTGGCTCAGGCATATCCTTGGGTCGAGAGGTACAGATGGCATCATGTCCTGCCTCTTTGACGGTTGGAAGCTTAGATGGAGGTAGCGATTGGAACTGAGCAGTCGCCCTTGACAACTGCTGTGGTGCTTCCTGTGTCTGTTTGGGAAAAGAGGGCGTAGGAGATCTAGGACTCTTGGGTGGACTTGGCACTCGCTGAATGAACTGCTCGAGGTTACTAGACGATTGTGCCATTTGCTTTGTTGAGCGATCAGCCTTGCCTTGAGCAATGTTGTGCCCATGATGCTTGTTCTCCCCTTGGGGAATCAAAGGCTCCTTGGGCGCTAACGATTTTTGTGCCCGCTCAATGGCTACATATGACATCTGCTTATTAAGCATGCTAGGTTGAGGCTCTTTCTTTCGAACACTCATGTCCGGTTTCTTACCTCGAGACCTAGAGTTTCTCTTAGATTTTCTCCTGTGCTTCGTTGCTTTTGATGCACTCTGGCCTTCAGTCGACCAGGGAGGTTTGGCAAGGGGTTTTGGCACCCAAATCCATCGGTTGCCTACATAATACCCTTGAGCCCAAAGCAACGCCTTGGATATCCATCGTGGCGTTGTGCTGGCTCTCCATCGTCGCCTCCGTCTATAAGGCTTAGGCTTCTTTTGGGGTCTTCTACGATATTTGTAAGTCCAAAGCCCGTCCTTGGCATTGTCTCTCGACCTTCTTGGTTCAGGCCTGGCCTCACTCACTGGTTCTCGTTGTTCGACCTGTGCTTGTATCAGTTTTTCCAACAAGTCCTTGCTCTCATCAGTAGGCTTGACTATTACGTCAGCACCTTCCTTGCCTTTCCCTTGAGGGTCGATAAGGTCACCCTTGCTAAAGGTGGTGACTATCCTCACACCCGGTAGTGTCAGGTGTATCCTCTGTGCTACATAGTCAGCCTCACATTTGGTCGCCCTTTTGAAGGGTCTTCCTAGGAGGGTTTCCTTCCTGCAGCTAGCACTGTTTGGAGGAACATGAAATAGGATAGGCAAGCTTTCCGTTTCAATTGTCGCAAGGATTTTGCACTTCCCTATTAGTGCTTGTGGTTGTCCCCCGTAAGGGCTAAGAGTTGCACTAGTTGGTGTGAGCTCTGGTTGGCCTAGTAGGGTCCATGATTCATAGGTCAAGATGTTAAAATCTAATCCTTCATCAATCAGAGCATCGATAGTATGCTCTCTTTTCGCGGTGAGTTTGACCTTAAGATAAGTAGGTGGTACTATGTCTTCATCTTCCGGGTCCTGGCTTGTAAATTTAAGCCTTCTGACAGATGCCCTTGAGTTCTCGACTGCACGACCAGATGTGGATTCTCCACTGCTGTCTTGGGTTGTCTGTGCAGTGTTTCTCAAGGTACATCTCTCGTCAAGAGTGTCATGTCTAGTCATCTTGGCATTTGTAGCTTGCTGATGTTGCATTTCGCTCTGACTAGACATGGTATGAACACAATGTCTTTGTGTTCTAGTGATGTGGCCTTTTTGCCCGTGATGGCTAGATTGGCCCGTTGAGGTTCTAGGGTCTCTGTTTGTCTCTGTTCGGGTATGGGCTTTTGGCTGCTCTTTTGCACGTGAGAATCCATGCTCGTGTAGAGCCATTACTTCACTAGGGTCCAATTTGGGAGGCCTGTCACGGCACGCGTTTTCTCTCCAACCTACTCGGGGGAGGTGTGGAGGGGGCAGAGCCCCCTCTGCGGGGGTCCGGGTGGGGCAGTTCCCCCCAGCCCGCAGGGCCATTACGATAGACGCCATATGCAATTTGGAGGACCGTTTATAGCCAAATTTTGAACTACGCGCTCTAAGTTTCAGCCCAGTGATGGACCTCTGATGTGCCTTTAGCTCTACGTAGCCTTTGGGGTCAATCTCGAGGTTTAGATGTGTCAAAATTTGTGTTCTAGATACCTGTCCGATTTTGACAGTTTTCTGTCCGATTCTCAGTTGTCCAATTTTTAGGAGTCCGATTATCAGAATCGGACGTCCGATTTTGGGTGGGTCCGATCGGACCAGTGGTCCGATTTTGGTCACGTCCGATTCTGGGAGTTGGATCAAAAAGTGGTCCGATTTTCAAGTGGTCCGATTCTGGGAATCGGATCGGACAGGGTGGTCCGATTCTGGCTGGTCCGATTCTGGGAATCGGACCAGTCTGGTCCGATTGTGAGTGGTCCGATTATGGACTCGTCCGAGTGTCCGAGTCGGACGGATTGGTCCGAGCGTCTGATTCTCAAAATTGGACGGGTTGGTCCGAGTGCCACGTGGCACGTCCGATCGGGCTGGTTCGATTTTGGGAATCGGACGGTCTGACTCCCAAACTCGGGTGGTCTGATTCTGGGAATCCGACCACAGCGAGTTGGTCCGAGTGCGTCGGCGGCGGGTGCGATTCCAGTGCGTTTGACCCCTCCTCACTGTCGGGTGCACACAATCACCACAAACTTTTTAAATCTGATCAGGGCACTTGTTGGAAAACATCAGACTCACCTGGAGCAGCACGAATCATCGATGCCTAAGAATCGGGGCAGCGCTTCCTTATCCTGTGAGCCAGAAGTTCTCTCTCTCTCTCTCTCTCTCACACACACAAGGCAGACCAAGGAAATGAGGTCTGTCCTGGCCTCCCAGGCCTCTTATGGTCCTTTCCTAGCACTGCAGAACCTCACAGCTAGTTTCTTGTCCCTGTCTTACCCAAGAACTTGAATCTGGTCCCATGTTTCCCTGTTTCAGCCTGTTATACAGCAACAGAAAACCCTGCTGTTTGCCTGTTTTTTTTTCCTTCTTTTTCTTTGTTTTTTCCTACCCTAAATGCATCCAAATCACAAAATAAATACCTATACTACTCCATTCCACAACATAAATCTCAGAAAGCAGCAAACCTACTTGCCAAGGAGATCGAATACCATCTTCAACCCCCTTGCTTCCTACCTATCTACCTCAAGCACCGTTTCGGGGGAAAACCCTACTCCAATGCTCGATTTGAAGCATGCAAGCGCTCAAGGCTTGAATCCATTGGTCCCGGCAACAGAACCAAAATGTGGGAGCTTTCACTCAACCGCCAAGACCCACGGACCGCTTATTGATTCAAGCGTTCCAAGCCGAGCACTAATGCCTACCTCTCACATAGCCGACGCGCCATCCATATCTACGGGTGTAGTGAGCTTACCTCCGTGCCGTTCGAGTTACCTCCTCTCCCGCACACTCCGATAGCTCCACGATCCAAGTGCAAGCTTCAAGCAAGCTCCATCCTCAAGCTCCACGCCCCAAGCTCCATTGCTGCGAGCAAGACAAGAGAAGAGAAGAGAAGAGAAGAAGAGAGGAGAAGATGGAGAGCTTCTCCTCCTCGGTCCCTCACCCTCCCACACTCACTCCCTCACACTCTCACACTCTCTCTCTCAAGCACAAGCTCAAGCAAGCAAGAAGAAGAAGAAGAAGTAGAAGAGGAGAGCTACTTTTGGCCACACACAAGAATGAGCTTCTCATTCACTTTTCAACTTTATATACAAAACCCTAAATCCCTTTTGGGCGGTCATTCCCTTTTTCCCTTTTTACATGGCCCCTTTTTCCCATTGTCCTTCTATCTTCCTAGCTTCCTTTCCACCGCCCGTCTACGTTTACAAATTGCACGGGTGAGAGCCCGGCGCTCTTTTACAAGATTTCAAGGTGCGCCTTTTTATTTTAAAATGCGCCTTTCCCCTTTTGCCTTTGCCTTGGATTTTTAAGGTTGTCGTTGCGCTTTTGGCCTTTTCTTCTTTTCTTTCTTCAGTCGGGCTACCTTTTTTCCGCCTTTGCCCTGCGTCT
Source organism: Lygodium microphyllum (assembly GCF_053477565.2). Lineage (NCBI taxonomy): Eukaryota > Viridiplantae > Streptophyta > Polypodiopsida > Schizaeales > Lygodiaceae > Lygodium > Lygodium microphyllum. The sequence continues at coordinate 92,761,904 of NC_141162.1, forward strand.
TTTCCACTTCTTTCTGCTTTCTTCGTGTTGGGGCTAACACCAAGTTTTGCCATGGATTGGATGATCCCCTGAACACATGGCTTAAAGCAATGAGTCCATCCGACCTCCAAGATGCATTGATAAGGACAAGACTGATTGTACAAGAACTCCAGCCCAAACTAAGAAATAATAAGCCTTGGAATAATAAGTTCCAAAATAGAAATATAACTAGGGGCGCAAAAAGAGTCCAAGGTCAATTCCAATCTGCTATTAGAAAGAAGGCTAAGATGTTGTGGTGAAGAACTTTATTGTGGTTATAAGGATACTTTCAGGTGCTATTATTGTAATGAACCTAGTCACATCCAAAGGTGACGCTCAAAACTCGGACAGAACGAATGCCAAAGTAAGTTTGGTAATGACCAAAGGCAGCAAACAGCCACAACTAGAGAAAAAGTTACTGGCATAACCCTCAATGAAGTAGAAGATGATGTGTTGAATGCTGAAATGACTAGATTTTTTGGTTGATTTTTGTTGCTTTTGAGGCCTGAATGGTTGATTTTTGATGGATTTTGAGTGATGATTGTTGTTTTGGAAGTGTTTGAAATGTTTTGGAGATATTGATTATGTTTTGAAAGCTCATGATGATTCTTAGTAGAAGTATGAGGCCTGTGATATTTTGATAGGTTCTGATACCTTCTGTTTAGCTTCTGTTTTGTTCTGCTTTTCTTCTATATGAAGTATGCATTGATGATTGATGAAGGTTGAGATGTTTTGAAACCTTATTGAATAGTTTTTGATATTTTGGGATGGTTTTAGTATGATTTATGAGGTTCTGATGTTTTTTGTTGACCCTCTATAGACCTTTTGTAGAGTCTTTGTCTTTGCTCTGTTTATGTTCTGTAAATCCTCTATAGAACTCCTGTAAATATTATGTGATATGAGGTTGTACTTTGGGAAAGTTGTCTAATTTTTGGAAAGGATGAATCTAAGTTCAAAAGAGCTAAAAAAATGGAAGAAGTCGTTGCTGAAGACTCAAGTGCAGACTGAAGTGAAGTGATAGTAGTGAGCTATGAAGAGACACTGTAGTGACTCTGGTGCCCTTTCATACCTCCCATACCTCTTGGGAGATGCATCCATGACCTAAGAAGGATTATTATGAGTGATTATTGAGTATTGTAGTAAGGGGATGATGTATTATGAAGAGAGAGAGAGAGAGAGAGAGAGAGAGAGAGAGAGAGAGAGTCAAAGATATCAAAACAATGTATCTATATATGAGAGATTGAGAGAGAACTATGAAGACAATGAAGATGAATCATATGTGATTATTTCCATTCAAAAGTGGTGTATTTTTTTGTGTTTCTTGTTCTATTGATGGATTCTATGAAGAGATTGAAGATTATGGTTGATTCTATTAAATCCGTGGGGAGATATCTACTATGATGCTATGTGAAGATTTGTTATTTTCCTTGTTGTGGTTCTCTGAAGAATGAAATAAAAGCTTGTTGATGATACAAGATAGATTTTCTTGCAGTAGAGACCCCCTTTTGCTTGGTGTCTCTCTTGGGGCTCCATGTTTTTGGTGTGCAGCTGAGGAACCTTGCCATCAACAAGCATCAAAAGAGGTTGAAAATGAAGGAAATGGCATTACCAAGAAGAGAAAAATTCAATGGATGCTTACAAAGTTCCTTCTTCCACTGAAAAGTTAGAGATTCTTATTGCCAAATCCACTTTCTACAAGAAGTTCATCTCACAATGATAGAAACATATTGCCATCATGATACAGGCTCCATGTGGTGGACTATTTTCTCTTATTGTTGAAGTAACAGAGACGTGCATCTTAGTGGTAAATTGTTTGGGAACAAACTAAAGAGCAGAAAGAGAGAGAATGACCATCTATGGAAGATTTGGCATTCATTGAGAAGTTTTCAAACATTATCAACAAGTGGGAGATTGTGAAGAAGCTTCAGGAGTCGTGGTCTATGGAGGTTCACAAAAACAAGAAAGAAAAGAGTTGGAATTTGTTTGTGGATGCTCAATAGTAAGATACGTGGGATACTTGGGGCATTGACAACCTCCTGTTTGTTCAATTAGCAACCCACTAGAAGTTGGTAGATAGAGTGTTTTTCACAACATACACTGTTGAAACCCTCAAAAGCTGGCATTATTATAATGATGGCACAACAACGATCCTAATAAGAATGAGTTTTGATACTTTCAGAATGGAATATCTCCCCCTCTGTAGTGGTTTGAAAGCTACATTTAGAGATGTTGAAAAGAAGGAAGTAGAAGAGATGTTGGCTAGAGAGTCCTCTAGAGACTGAAGCCCCTCTGATTCTATTCTGTTGAGTACAAACCAACGGGTTGGAGCCAACCCCTTGATGAATGACGCAATCAAGAGGCAAGTGCTAGAACGAGTTCAGAGGTACGTGAGAAGAGTGAAGGCACAAATCAAGGCCGAGAACGAGCTTGCAGCAGAAGCCTCCTTTGATGCCCTAAAAACACTCTTTATAGAAGTCCCCGTGGTGACTCAAGATCCCCTTCCTAGTTAGATTCGTCTTGGAAATATTGATGGCAAGCCAACAAATGTAGTCTTATTTTGCCAATTTTTAAGGGAAAGTATAATGAAGACCCCGATCTTCATGCAATAGAGTTTATGGTAGCATGTGTGGCTAACAATGCTAGAACCCCTGAGTATTGGTTAGAAATCTTCCCCGCCACTTTCAAGGGTGTGGCATTTCAATGGTATGAGAGACAAGCAGTAGGAACTTTTGGCACATGGGATGACTTGAAGTTGGCTTTCCTCACTAAATTTAGGTGTGAAGGTTTTGAAGAGCGGATGCGAGAGGAGTTCATGAACGTAACTCAGTCCTTAGGACAAAGAGTAGAAGCTTATGTCTCACGAATGGAATTCATCTTGAAGAGATGGACCAATCATCATTTGGATGAAGGCATCCAAAAAGGAGTATTCCTCAGAGGCCTACAACCAGAAGTTTGCAAATTCATGGAATTGAGAAGACCAATCAATCTGCAAGCTGCAATGGAAGGTGCAAGACTGTATGACAAAGTTGAAGCAAGACTGTCAATGACTCCAGGAAGAGGAGTCTTTCCTCCTCCCATGCTAGGAATGGTATACCCACCAAATGTAGTTCCAGGGATAGTTTCCTACCCCTACCCCTAGATGCAAATAGTGCTGTAGTACAATGCACCTAATCCATAGTGGCCGTAAACGGCAATGCCTCAAACGATGGTTCAACCATAACAACCGTGGCCTCAAATAGTTCCTCTAATGGTGACTCAATAACAATGGAATCCTACCCGCTGGAATCAACAACCTCAAGTCTCAATAGGAGCTCTGAATCAGAACCAGAACAAAGGATCTCCTGGATCAACCCAAACCGTGTTTGCAGTAATTATAGAAGCTTCCCAAAACCCTACTATAAGTACTCTAGGAGGTGAAAATCTAAAGGACTACTTATCCAACCAATTTAGTGGTAAGTATCAAGAAAGAGCTTATGGATGTGATTACAGAACAGCTACAGACGCTGAAGGTAAATACCGCCAATATATCCACTCATGTGGGAGGTGGGAGAGATGTGATGCGTTCAAATACATGGTGCAGAAAGTGCCATCAAGCGGGACATTTAGCCACTGAATGTACCCGAAAACCAACCATTTCTCGAGCCTTCTGTTCATATTGTTTGAGGAAGAACCATACAAAGGATATCTGCTCTCTAAAAGAGATGCAGAATGAAGACAGAAAGATGAAAATGCAAGATTCAACTTGCTAGAGTTCAAAATGACAACACATGATATTGGACTAAAGCCTAGGGAGTTTGGTCCTAATTTTGGTCCAAGGAGGTTTCCCTCTCAAAGTTACAGAGGACGACAGTCTATGGGTGGTGGTCAGAGAGATCAGAGGTGGAATGTTGGAGATATGGAAAAAAGGGTCACATTTCACCGAATTGTCCAAACCCTAGAAGATCTATGGATTACAAGCCCTTATGCAGTCAATGCAAAGGAGAAGGCCACACTGCAAAAGATTGTCCAAGTCCAGCCCCTGTTAAATCTACTTGCTTCCAATTTGGTGGAATTGGAAGATCTGAGAACTTACTTCAAATTTGGTGGAATTGGAAGTGGCCGCATTAACGTGAGCAAAGAAAGGAGAACCCATAGTTCCAAAAGAGAACATTCCTTTTGCCAATGCTGTAAAGTTCAACCTCCCTCAGGAAAAATAGAACAATGCAATCCAGAATAAGGAAGTACACAACACTACAAGCCACAGAGAGTTGCAGAGACAGGACCAAAGGTCCAAGAAATGGAGGATACGAAAGTACTGCCTCATGAAGAAGAAGCGCATATGTTGCCGCTCCTAGAATAAAAAGGGAAGATAAAAGTGGGTGTGGCTCCATTTTCCAGTTGATTGGAAAATCCTGTGGATCCTATCAAAGAGTATGATTTGGTCAAAGACCTAAACACCTTTAAACCAAACCTAACATTTCGACAATTGCTGATGCTATCTCCTAGTTTTCGAAAAAGATTCAAAAGCATCTTGACAAGAAGACATGGCCTAAGGATTGCTCCCCTGAGAACAACAAAGTCCAGCAGAACCTCAAAACTCGTGAAGGATCCCATGTGTGAATAAAAAAGCATGAACATATCTAATTGTGAGTTGTTATAATGTCTCTCAATCCTCACCTCTCAATTGATTGAAGAAAAGATTACTCATGATCAATCCCCCTCTATCTCATACTCTATTAATAGATATAGGAGGGCAATCCAGTTTCTCACACCCACGATTGATGTAATCCTCACTATCACTTGTGCAAAATTTGTATGCATTGGGTGCAATTGATAGTGTAGCTGAGCATTATGCCCCGTGCTAGCATACAATGTGAGAAGGAAGGCTAGGGAGCCTTGTAGTAGTGTGCACAAGAATAGATCGTGCTTTATGCATTGAGAGGTCCAATCCATGCACACAACGCTTCATTCATACATCTTATCTCTCATTTGAATTCAAGTAAAAAATACATCACTCACCCCACCCTCTATCTCATGCTCTATTGATAGATATAGAGGGTAGTCTAGACTCACATCCACATCTTGTTAGAATGAAAGCTCACATAATTCAATGATTATCAATGAAGATCAACTTTGTCTTGTTGAAGATGCCAAATAGTGCTTGCTAATGAAGAGGGGTACCTAGGGAGATAGCCAATATATCAGGAACTTGGAGGAGTCGAATGCTGTGTAGAGTGACATGATACATCACACTAAGAGAGCCGGCTTCAAAACTACATCCTAGAGAATTCGACTGATGAGTTTGCTAATCTAGACTGCATGCTACCACCTCTTTTGTGCAGACAGCTTCTTGCCCAAGGGTATTTCTACATTTTCTTGGAGCAAAGCCTGTTATGATAGGGAATTTCTTTCTTTTCTTCTATAACAATTTATTTGTTTTTTTCAAAGGCAAGAATACTAGTGTTCACGACTAGCCACAATGCATCTATTTGATTGGAAGGAAGGGGAACAAATCAAGGGCAGGAGTTGGGACACAGGCTACAAAAGAAACCATCTACTATGTCCAACAGAATCCACATGATAGTGACTATTACAAGTAGCATAAGAAGAATTGAGGAGTGAAGCCAAAGGGAAATATGAGCTATCTACTATGATTGTTAATATCCCCAAGGAAGAAAATATTTCTTCAAGCGATAGCCACTGATTAGAAAGGGATCATCAAAGGCATCTACAGCTTGTATCTACAGGGTTGATTGCAAGTACCTTATAAGGGCCCATCTAGTGTTGTTGAAGCTTTCCAAGAAACTTGCCAAAGTGAAAATCATATGCCAAGATGAAATCACATTCTTTTAATTCTTTATCTTTGATGAAGTTTTCATGGTAGAATTTACATTGGGCATGTGTGGCTTCCATGTATTTTAAGGCCATCCTTCGAGTCTCAACTAGACATTCCAAGTACAAGAGATGGTGCCACAGGGACTCTCCATCTCCTAATCATTTTGTGATAGCCACTCTTAAAGAGGGCAATTCGAACTTAACACGAAAGATGAATTTTTTTATCATAGATCAACTAAAAAGGCATCTAGCTTATTGTGGCCTTATGAGAGTGAGAGCGGAATTTCGGTGCCAAAAATTGCTTAAAAATAGCTAAAAATTATGAATATCAAGGGAAAAATATCCAATGTCAAAGGCGGCGGCTCGACCTAGGACTATTTTAAGCATCAAAGTGCTCTAAGGACGCCCGGGCAACACTTGCGGATTTTTAGTAATTTTTCCATGTGCCTGTGGCGGTCAATGGAGCTGTCAGTTAGAGCAGGATGCCGAGACGAGCTCACAGAAATTTTGAGAACTGGATTCAGACACCGTATGCAAGAGAGGCCAGGAAAAGGGTCAAAAGGCCGGTCAAAATTAGGGAGGTGCCCAAAAGGAGAAGTGAAGGGGTGCCTTTAGGAAGGGGCACCCCCCTCATTTTAAAAAAAAAACGAAATGGAGGAGGGGCGGCAGCAGCAGGCCGTCGCGGAAAAAACGCCCCCCCCCTCAATGCAGAAATTTTCTGAAGAAGAAGCCATGCTGATGATCACAGCAGGCAACTACATTGTTCTCAGGCTCCGCATCGCTCCGTCCTGCGCGAGATATGGCAGCCTGTAGAGAGAGAGAAAATCAGTCTTTCTCTCTCCTCCCTCTCTCTCCTCTAAGGGGGGATTCATGTGGGAAGAGAAAGAAAGAAGAAAGAATGGTGGAGGCTTGTCCAGCATCGATCGGATCGCTCCACGGGCTGGAAATGGTGACGTGTGATCCTCATGAGCATGAAGTGCTACTGATTTTCAGATATGCAGCCATGGACATGAAACCCGAGACACGCAAATAAGCGGTAATTCAATTTTTTCAAAGGAAATTTGAGATTTCATGGCTTTTGATTAATAAAATGTTGTTCATGTGGGCTAAAAATTGTTTATGTTGTTGTTTTCCATGAGTATTTGTTGATCATAACCAGAAAATCAGAAAAACATGCATCTTGTGGCCCAAAATAATACACTAAAACACGTAAAATATAGAAAATCAAGGGAAAATGATGTTTTTGAGCATAAAAATGGAAGAATAAATAGGAACACCAACTAAATTTTCATTTTTTTTACAAGAAGGAACTAAGAGCCACAGCCCATAACCTATTTTGAATTTTTAGTAATTAAAATAATGTAAAAAATAAGGAAAAATACAAGGAAAATAGAGAAAACCCACTAAAAATAGGGGAAAAATGCATTGTGGGTGCGGAAAATTAATGAAAAATAAGAACAATGTTCGTGAATGTTTGTGGGGACTGAAGCATGAGAATTTGCCTCAGTTCAGCCCCACCTTCTTGTTCTAGTGTGTTTTTTCCCGCTTTCTACACATAAAATGATGGCAAAATGCCTTATAAATCTATACAACAATGCAACATTTGATCGATGGGAGGGTAGAGTGGTTAAAATGTGTCTAAATGTGGAGTAAAATGATGAAAAGATTGCTGGTTTTTGTTTGCATGCCATATAGGTCGGTGCATAATTATAGAATGAGAGCCTAGTAGCACGAGGGTTTCCTCGGTGCTAGGTTCGTGCAACGCCGCATAAGAACGGTAGCTGAAAACCATTAAAAGGATGTTTTCCACATGTGCACAATATTGATTTTATAATTGTTTGAGCACTTAGCATCCACAAGATGCATAAACCATGGAAATATTTAAAGGTATCAGAAATGCTGGATGCACAGCAATTGCTTTCATTAGGACCTTGACCCACGTTGAGTGGGAGACAGGACACCCTAAGCCATAGGCTAGGCATGGGGTCTAGGGGAAAGAGAAGTAAGGACAATGGTACATTCCTGTATATGATTAAATGGTACCTTGAGTGGATTTTGTGCGAAATGTATTTATATGTTGAGCGACGCACCGAGGGGCCAATCCCCAAGGTGTAGGAGAGTCGTAGAGGGGTGGCAGCATTCAGCTGTTGGAGGACCCCCTATGTCTGTGCTTCGTGCCATTAGGCAATATGTAAGGGACTCCCTCTGAGGAGTAGTGGGTGAGAGAAGAGTGGATTACAAATGGCATAATACAAACGCAAGATATTTAGGAAGGCAATGTGTGTGTCATCAACGCTCCTGGCCGCGAGGCCGTGGGGTTGTTGAGCGCGTGAGATAGAGGTCCGGCTAGTGCACGAGCCAGTGCCGGCCTGTTCTAGGTTCCATCAGTGGTGCATCTGCCGGGAGCCACTTAAAAGTGGCGGTCCTCGAATCGTGGTTGTCTAGGGACCAACTAGTAGTTTATGCCAAATGATACTGTGATTGATCCATTATTTATTGATAAGCATCGTCTAGCAGAAATCCAAAAGCAAGAGAGAGATGAAAGAGCTAGGCGACGTGCTGAAATTTTTAGGAGATATTCCCCTCAGCATAGCAGTGCTGAACCCTTACAAGGGAGTGGATCTAGTGGTCTTGGGGCCACAAGCAGTAAGTTAGGAGAAGGTGGAAGCTCTAGTGCTCCCCTTTCTTCCATGAGCCAGTCTACATTAAGTGCGGGAGGTGTAACCCCACCGTCCCCTATTCCTAGTGCAAATCCAATCCTCGTCATGGCGCAGCCTATTGCAATTCCAGCAGGAACGGCGGATTTGCCGGCTCTAGGTTACCCGCTACCAATTTTTAATGGGTTAGTTGAGGAAGATGCGGAACTCCACATTAGGGAGTTTCAAAAGCTGATGTTTAATTGTCGCATCCAAGAAGAAGGACATTTAATGATGTTCTTCAACATGACTCTCAAAGGAAGAGCCGCTATATGGTATCATGGTTTAGAAGCCGGAACCATATTGAATATTGATTCATTTTATGGAGCTTTTTGAAGGGAGTTTGCCCTTGAAAGGGGTGGGCAATATTGGTTGTGTGTACTCAACGTGACCCGCCAAGAACCACACGAGGATATTTGTGCTTATGCGAAGAAAATAAAAGAGGTTTTTCGTAAGTTGGACACCTCTATTCCTATCCCCGCAGCTGCCCAATTGCAATATTTCCTACATGGTTTGGACTTTAACATCCAATTGCAGTTGAGTAGTGTCCCCTTGGGGGATATAGATACTGCCATTACACGAGCACAAGAGGTGGAATCCCGACTACAAGAAGCCTATGCTTCTCGAGACAATTCGAATATGGGTTTAGAATTGGGAAACAATATGGCGATGGCCAATGGCAGTAGTGGCCAAGGGATAGCGATGGCTAACCCTAATGGGAGAGGGAACATGATGCAGAATGTCCCTTTATTACCAGCTCCCCCTAGCATGTCGATGCCTACGGGCAGTCAAATGGCTCCAAATGGTGGAGGCCACACGGTCAATTCTAATACCATGCCTGTGGCTCAACAACCAGTGCCTAATCGAATTGTTAGGCCGATGGAACGACATGGTAATGACCAAGTCTATGAGTCGAGCGCTTCCAATATTCTTGGCAAGGTTAAGGACATGATGAAGCATTATACCGACATGATTACGGAGCAGTATCGGAAAATAGCCGTTGATGTCAACTTCCTTAAAAAACAACAAAATTTGATAGGAAGTAGATACCCAGATGAGGGTGCACCTTCGAGGTTTAGCTGCAAATGGTGTGGTGGGAAACACTATCCAAGAAATTGCCCAAATGTTAAGTGCGACATCTGTGGAAAATTCGGCCATTTAGCAGCTACTTGCTGGGGTAAGATCAGTTCCCCTCCAGCGAGGTAGTCGGCAACCAGGGCCTATTAATCATCGTGTGCAAGGAAATGATTCCCAGCGAGAAGACGGGCCTAAACAAATACTTCAACGACCAAAGACTACAGTGGAGGAGCTACCCAGTGGTAGTGGGGTTAGTTTGATTGAGGATGTACACGTTAATGATGCTGAAACCTCTAATCTGTGAGCTATTCTTACAAGAGGTCAAAAGGGTAGAGAAGCTGACAAGGATAAGCCTGTCGACGGAAACCCTAAACAAGGCGACAAAGGAACACAAGTTTTGGATCCTGCCATGGAAGGGGGACCTTTGAAGCCCGTGGAAAGTAAAGCCGATAAGGAATCACCAAAGAAGAAGGTGAAAGTTAAAAAAGAGGCAATAAAGCCGGTTCAGCGACCTAAAGAGCGCATGGTTTGGCGTGAAAAGCGAACTCTATCGAACTATCATGAATTCGATTTGGCGAGCTCTCTTTGCGAAGCCAAGCCGGATGTGAATCTTTTACAGCTTATTAAGCTTTCCCCAGGAGTACGGAAGGAATTTAGAAATATCCTACGTACCAGGTATATCGTAGAACATTTGGGTATTGCGCGAGTTGGTGATGACTGGTTCGAGCATGCTGAGAAGCATTGCCCAAGGGTTGCAGCCTATGTTGATGGGATATTAGTAGATTATGCCATTGTCGACACGGGATCATATGTTAACATTATGAGTTCTGAACTGATGGAAAGGTTGGGTCTTGCAATCCAGAAAGATACCTCCACAATTCTCAGAATGGTAGATGATAGTTTGAGGTAGCCGGAAGGCTGCATTACTAGGGTCCATGTTACTGTTGCAAATGTAGAATGCCTGTTGGACTTTAGGGTGATTCGTTTTGCAGGCCGTCCAAGTTACCAAGTATTACTCGGACGACCTTGGATCTTGCAAGTGGACTGCCAAGTAGATATACCCACCAGTCGACTAATATTCGGCAGAGGTGCCCAGCGTGTGGTGGTTGATGCTTATCCTGAGTCCCCGCAGAGTGAGAGAGCTCCTCTACCTTCTACACAATTGGAGACATTAGAAGATTTATCGGCCAGTGAGACATCATCGAGTGATGAGTCCAAAGAGGGATCCACCACGGAAGACATCTATCAGATCACTTTGAACGAGCCGATAGAGGGCCAAGATCGTATAAGAGATGCAGATGTTATCGAGCTAGACCTTGGTACGCCTGATGATTCGTGGCCAATCAAATTAGGTTCTATGCTCAGCACAGCAGAAAGGGAGGACTATGTGGCCTTGATTCAGGAATTCCGTGATATCTTTGCTTGGAGTTATGATGAGTTGAGGGGCATTCCTCCTAGTCTTGCTGTTCATACAATTCCGTTGAAAGAGGGCAGTCGTCCTGTACGACAGAAAGTAAGGTGTATGCCTTTTGAACTGAGGAACGGGCTGTTTGAAGAGTTACAGAAGCTTCGGAAAGCAGGTTTGATTTTTCCTGTGCAACACACGGAATGGTGTTCGCCAGTTGTGATCAGAAAAAAGAAAAATAATCAAATTTGATTATGTGTAGACTTTAGGGAGCTGAATAAGCAGACAGTTAAAGACTACTACCCATTGGCATTTATTGACCGAATTTTGGATCAATTAGCGGGTAGGGAGATATATTCGTTTATGGATTGCTTTGCAGGATATAACCAGATGGCAATTGCAGAAGAGGACAAGTTGAAAACAGCTTTTATTACTGTATTTGGTACTTTTGAGTACCGTGTGATGGCCTTTGGTTTATGCAATGCGCCTGGTTCGTGGCAAGGAACAGCAGATAAGACATTCGGCGACATATCCCCTGAAGAGTTGAAGGTGTTTATTGATGACTTAGGGGCCGCCACCGTGAGAGGAAGACAGTTGATCATTTTAAGAAAATGCTTTGAGCGATGTAAACAATTTTGCATCACCCTAAACCCACGGAAGTGTGTTTTTGGAGTACCTTATGGGCTATTGCTGGGTCATGTGGTCAGTTCGGTAGGAATTGCGACAGACCCCGAGAAGGTCAAAGTTATAGTGGCCATGGGTCCACCGCACACTCCAAAAGAAGTTCATAGCTTTCTGACTTCGGTTGGTTATTACCGTAGATTCATAAACGCCTTGGCAGAAAGAACGTTGCCGCTTACAAATTTATTGTCCTTTAGCTGTTTGTTTGTATGGGGTGACCCTTGTAAGGTAGCATTCGAGGATGTGAAACAGGAGCTAGCAAGAGCTCCCGTTTTAAAAGCACCTAAAAGAGGTGAGGTGTTCTATATATTCTCAGTAGCCACCATATATAGTATCAGCTACTGTTTAGCCCAAATTTGGGAAGAGAAGTGGTATCATCCAATAGCCTTTGCTAGTCGAAAATTGGGCATTTCAGAGATCAATTATACCTACATGGAAAAGTTGTGTCTAGAGATGGTCTTTGGGACCAAGAAATTTAGGCATTATATTCTCTATGAGAAAGTCGTGCTTTATATGAAGGCGGAGGGACTTCGACTATTGATGAATAAGCTACAGCCGCCTGATCGTCTAGAGAAGTGGTTAATCACTTTGCAGGAGTTTGATTATGAAATCCATAGTAAGCCACCAAGGTTGCAAGGTATCGTGGAATGTCTTTTGGACTTTGGGGAGCCGAAAGAATCTGTGGCTGAAGGTAGTGACATGGACTTGTTATTTAAAATAGATATGGCATCTATTCCCTCCTGGTACACTGTAATAACGCATTATTTATTGACGGGAGAGGCGGGATCCAAATTATCTAAAGCTGAGAGAAGGAAAATTAGGCAGCAAGCGTTAAAGTTTGCCTTGATCGCAGGTACATTATATCGGCAAGGGGTTGATGGCATCTATCGCCGATGTGTGATGCCTCACGAGGTGCCATTCATTTTGGAAGAGTGCCATGATTATGCTTGCGGCGGCCATTTTGCTGGACGGCTTACAGCACAAAAGGCTTTAAGAGCAGGTTATTGGTGGCCTGCCATCTTCCAGGATGCATTTGCGTATGTTAAGAGATGCGATATTTGTCAACGACATGATAGTCGAGAGAATAGGAAACGACCACTCACCCCTATTATGGCGATACTTCCATTTGAGAAGTGGGAAATAGACTTTGTGGGTCCTATTACTGTGTCGTCGACTGCGCAAAAGAGGTATATCATTGTAGCAACTGACTACTTCACAAAGTGGTCAGAAGCACGTGCAACAAGGAAAGTTGATGCTAAAGAAACTGCTAGTTTCCTTTTAGAGCAGATAATATGCCGTTTTGGTCCGCCGAAAGAATTAGTGTCGGACCGCGGAACCCATTTCTTGAATAAGGTGATCAAAAGTTTGACAGAGACTTGGCAAATCAAGCATAACAAGACAACCCCATATAACCCGCAAGCCAATGGGCAAGTTGAAAGCACCAACAAGCAGCTTGTGGGCATCCTATCCAAAATTGTGTCGGAAAAGAAACGGGATTGGGATAAAAAGTTATACGTGGCAATGTGGGCCTATAATATGACCTTCAAACGAGCCATTGTCCATACCCCGTTCAAGTTAGTATATGGGGAGGAGTGTGTCTTGCCTTTAGAGATTGAGCTGCCGACTATTCGGTTTGCCATCAATCATTCTTTGAGTGATGAAGACGCACTTTCTGAGCGCTTGACGACACTGGCACATTTAGATGAGCTTAAGCTGCAGAGCTTATTGCACCAAGAAGTGGCGAAGCGCCAAATGAAGCAGCTACATGACCTTAAAGCCAAGAAATACACCTTCAAGAAAGGACAGCATGTTCTGTATTATGACGCACGACGTGAATTATTTCCAGGCAAGCTAGAGCCCAAATAGGACGGGCCCTATAGGATCGTTAGAATAGGAAAGAATAAATCCACAATCTTGTTAGCTGACCTTGAGGGGATAGAATTTAAAAATAAGGTTAATCTTAATAAGATTAAACCTTATTATTTCTGATTGCACTAATACTATGACTGCCTTGCAGGTCTAGGCGAGATCGATCAAATATCTGCAAGGAAATCGTGATAGAGGTTTATGGGTCGTCTGATCCCTTATTTAGAACACCCATATTTAGAACAGAGGTATCATCAAGAAAAGCTCATTTGGTGGAGCAAAGGATATAAGGTGACTGAGTAAGAAGGCGGGACATTTATTTGGGAGATCAAGGTCTTCTGCCATCACTGCCTACAAATTTTGACGAGCATCCCTGTTGAATTCAATGAGGATGGAGGGATGGAGCCTACAGTCCACCCGTTGAATATGCTGAATTTCGATTAACATAATTACGAGTAGAGTTCCGGATGGCGGGATATGTAAACCCTTTATGGACGTACACCTTGTATTTTGATGGGGCGTCCAGGGGTGTATGCAAAAAAGGAAGTGTAAGAGTTGTCATCCGAGACCCTCGACGACGCATTGTCATGAAGTTAGCTGCTTATCTCAGGGTGAATTTTACCAATAATATGGCAGAATACAAAGCCCTAATTATGGGTTTGAATATTTCAAAGAAGGGTGGTATCCGCTAGTTATTGGTGAAAGGGGACTCTCAGTTGGTTTTAAATCAACTCAATAGGATGTACATGGTACGAAACCCCATCCTTTGCATGTACCATCATACTGCCATAGCCCTGCTAGACGAATTTGATAGAGTGTCTTTTCAGCTGATTCCACGAAACTGGAATCAGTTTGCCGATTCATTGGCTAATTTTGCATATGAAGAAGACCTCTTCTTTAATTGTGGCCCTTGTCCCGATATATCTATTGATGATGAGACAGGACCTGGTCGTTTGTGGGGTATGCTTTCTGAACATGCCCTCTTTGGCAGACGATGGTTGATCTGGGTGATGCAGAGGGTAGGCGAGACTCATCTGCCTTTATTATCTTGGACCCATAGACTGATTAGATGACATGTGATACGAACACCTCTTGCGATATACGCAGGAGGGATGGGTCATAATTTAATGCACCTAGTTTAGGGCTACGAGCCTCTGTTCCCCTGGGAATGGTACGCTTTGATGTCTATCATAGTTGTTTCCAGGAGGATGTTATGCGAAGTCATGTTTGATTTCATTAGGCCAAGAGGGCCATTTCCCTATCTAGTGCGGGTGCGTTTAATCAGGTTTTTGTTTTAAGTGTTATGCTGGACACGTTTCGTGGTTCGTGGAATTTGGTGGAGCCTGGAGAAGCCTTTGCTGCGATGGAAGCTTCTTGTGGCCAATCCAGGTGATACCTCTCTTTTACGAGTATCTTTCTTTCCTGTTATATGTGTATTTGTACTTGTCGAGGGGATATATTTTTGTTGGGGACCGGAAACCAAGGCATGAAGTCCCAGGTTTAGGCTAAGTATGTTTGAGGGAGGTCGGAGTAGTCATTGCCTCCTGTAAAGACATTGTTAGGCATCGAAAGACCTGTTTTAGAAGGAAGTCCTAGTGGCCCTGTTCTGCTAGCCTGCTAGGCAGCCATTCTAGGAGTTCTTGTTAGTAGTGAGGCAGTTAGAGAAGCGTGCCAGAAGATAATAATGATGATGCCAAGAAACCCTGAACATTCTACAAGATGAATATAAATACGAAGGTGTGTAAAAAGGGGTTCTAACCCCTATCAAAGAAAAGAAAATGAATGAAAATGTATAGGCAGTTGATCATCGCCTTGCGAAGGCCTGGTAGGTTCCTGGGGACGAGTCAGACCCGGGGCCGATATCTTGTCTTCCTAGGGGTGGCTTCTTGCTGGGGAACAAAAAAAAAACAAAACAAAACAAGGAAGGTTGGAGCGAAAATAAAAGTGAGCGTTAGAAAAGGATTAAGTGTTGCCTTGCGAGGGCTTGGTAGGTTCTTGGATGCCAAGACAGGTCCTAAGGCCGATGCCCTATTCTCCTTGGGTCACTACACTCAGCTCCCTCCTTTTTACATGCCCAAGTATGTTAATAAAATAAAAACCCTAAAAGAAGAAATGTGCTGACAGAAAATACTCCTTGATCAGGCTATAGGAGTCCTCGCCTTGTAGGAGCTCCTAGTAGTGTTGTCTTTCATTGGTGGGTAGTTCAGACCACCACTTCGGGCAACCTCTTTGACAATTCTTTTTAGTTTGGTTGTGTTGGAGCAGTTGGTTAGTGACTCGCTTCGGATCTTCTATTAGATGATGCTAGGCCTACTCCTTGTGGATGTCATGCCTTGGTTCTGTCAGGGAGTAAGGTAAGCGTTGTGTTGAGTTTTATCGCATATTTGTTTTGTATCAGCTTGATGCTTCTCTGGTTGTTTTGTGTAGATCTATTGTGGGATTCGACGGGCTAAGTCGCCCTATCCCATGGTCGCCAATGAGAGCGGAATTTTGGTGCTGGAAATTGCTTAAAAATAGCTAAAAATTATGAATATCAAGGGAAAAATATCCAATGTCAAAGGCGGCGGCTCGACCTAGGACGATTTTAAGCGTCAAAGTGATCTAAGGATGCCCAGGCAACACTTGCGGATTTTTAGTAATTTTTCCATGTGCCTGTTCCAGTCAATGGAGCTGTCAGTCAGTGCGGGATGCCGAGACGAGCTCACAGAAATTTTCAGAACTGGATTCGGATACCGTATGCGAGAGAGGCCGGGAAAAGGGCCAAAAGGCCGGTCAAAATAAGGGAGGTGCCCAAAAGGAGAAGTGAAGGGGTGCCTTTAGGAAGGGGCGCCCCCCCTCATTAAAAAAAAAACGAAATGGAGGAGGGGCAGCAGCAGCAGGCCATCGTGGAAAAAACGCCCCCCCTCCCCTCAATGCAGAAATTTTCTGAAGAAGAAGCCATGCTGATGATCACAGCAGGCAACTACATTGTTCTCACGCTCCGCATCGCTCCGTCCTGCGCGAGATATGGCAGCCTGTAGAGAGAGAGAAAATCAGTCTTTCTCTCTCCTCCCTCTCTCTCCTCTAAGGGGGGATTCATGTGGGAAGAGAAAGGAAGAAGAAAGAATGGTGGAGGCTTGTCCGGCATCGATCGGATCGCTCCACGGGCTGGAAATGGTGACGTGTGATCCTCATGAGCATGAAGTGCAATTGATTTTCAGATATGCAGCCATGGACATGAAACCCGAGACACGCAAATAAGCGGTAATTCAATTTTTTCAAAGGAAATTTGAGATTTCATGGCTTTTGATTAATAAAATGTTGTTCATGTGGGCTAAAAATAGTTTATGTTGCTGTTTTCCATGAGTATTTGTTGATCATAACCAGAAAATCAGAAAAACATGCATCTTGTGGCCCAAAATAATACACTAAAACACGTAAAATATAGAAAATCAAGGGAAAATGATGTTTTTAAGCATAAAAATGGAAGAATAAATAGGAACACCAACTAAATTTTCATTTTTGTTACAAGAAGGAACTAAGGGCCACTGCCCATAACCTATTTTGAATTTTTAGTAATTAAAATAATGCAAAAAATAAGGAAAAATACAATGAAAATAGAGAAAAACCACTAAAAATAGGGGAAAAATGCATTGTGGGTGCGGAAAATTAATGAAAAATAAGAACAATGTTCGTGAATGTTTGTGGGGACTGAAGCATGAGAATTTGCCTCAGTTCAGCCCCACCTTCTTGTTCTAGTGTATTTTTTTCCTCTTTCTACACATAAAATGATGGCAAAATGCCTTATAAATCTATACAACAATGCAACATTTGATCGATGGGAGGGTAGAGTGGTTAAAATGTGTCTAAATGTGGAGTAAAATGATGAAAAGATTGCTGGTTTTTGTTTGCATGCCATATAGGTCGGTGCATAATTATAGAATGAGAGCCTAATAGCACGAGGGTTTCCTCGGTGCTAGGTTCGTGCAACGCCGCATAAGAACGGTAGCTGAAAACCATTAAAAGGATGTTTTCCACATGTGCACAATATTGATTTTATAATTTTTTGAGCACTTAGCATCCACAAGATGCATAAACCATGGAAATATTTAAAGGTATCAGAAATCCTGGATGCACAGCAATTGCTTTCATTAGGACCTTGACCCACGTTGAGTGAGAGACAGGACACCCTAAGCCGTAGGCTAGGCATGGGGTCTAGGGAAAAGAGAAGTAAGGACAATGGTACATTCCTGTATACAATTAAATGGTACCTTGAGTGGATTTTGTGCGAAATGTATTGATATGTTGAGCGACACACCGAGGGCCCAATCCCCAAGGTGTAGGAGAGTCGCAAAGGGGTGGTGGCATTCAGCTGTTGGAGGACCCCCTATGTCTGTGCTTCGTGCCATTAGGCAATATGTAAGGGACTCCCTCTGAGGAGTAGTGGTTGAGAGAAGAGTGGATTACAAACGACGTAATACAAACGCAAGATATTTAGGAAGGCAATGTGTGTGTCATCAATGCTCCTGGCCGCGAGGCTGTGGGGTTGTTGAGCGCGTGAGATAGAGGTCCGGCTAGTGCATGAGCCAGTGCCGGCCCATTCTAGGTTCCATCAGAGAGGTTTCTTATGCCTAAAGGGCCTCTATAAGTCGATCATCCCAATCATGGCAATGTGGGGAAATTGTCCTTGTTAGGATTGAACAGAGGATGCAATTGGTGACTTCGACTTGGCCATTAGCTTAGGGGTAATAGGGTGTGGACTTGTGATGGTAGATCTTGTAGATCTCTATTATCTCTTCCATGATCTTGTTTAGAAAGTGAGTGGTTCTATCACTAACAAGCTCCAAAAGACTATTAAAACGAGTGATAATATTCTCATATAGGAATAGAGCCACGTTATTACCATTATCTTGTTTGAGAGATTTGGTTTCACACCACTTCATTACATAATCAGTATAGACCAGTATATATTTGATCTACTTCCTTTTGCGTTGGAGGGTTGATTGCGCCCGCAAGTCAATGCTCCATTTCTCAAATGGCTTCAAGGAAAGGATGAGTTGTAGTAGCATGACATTGGTTTTTTAGGGCTTTCCCATTTGTTGATAGGCATCACAATAATGATAGTAATCATAAGCATCTTTGTGGGGGACTGGCCACCAGTATCCTACGAGTGAGTTTTTCTAGCTGTTGCTTCTCCCGCAAAATATGCACCACATGGCTCATCATGGCATGCCTTCAGGACTATTCCAATCTCATCTCCTGTAACACATCTTTGCAATACTTCATCTTTATCTTTCTTATATAGAGCATCGCCTAGTAGGGTGTAGGGGGGTTGATTTCAACAAAAGATTTTTATTCTCTCTGCTAGAGATATCGAGGGGGCATTGTTGTGTGGCCAAGAGGTTGGCGATATCTGTATACCATGGGATCATAGTCTCTACTAGAAACAAAGCTGCATCAGGAAGGTGTGGTTTATCTTGCTCCCTTCGATCGGCCAAAGCATGGGAATGACTAGGTTTAGTGACCACTTCAAAATCAAACTCCTAGAATAGAAGGAGCCATCTCAATATTCTGTCTTTGATATTTGCTTGTTCATCAAGAAAGAAAAAGCTTCATGATTCACATAAAAATTGAAATGTGTTAACAAAAGGTAACATTGAAACTTCTCTAAAGCAAACACCATCGCCAAGCACTCAAGCTCGATCACTGTATAGTTCCACTCTCTATTCGTGACTTTTCAGCTTGCATAATAAATTGGTTGGTCTAGCTTTGAGGAGCCTTCTTGACAAATAATTGCATTGAGCCCTTGGACTGATGCATTAGTGTATCCATAGCATTCCTTCATCCAATTAGAAGGTTGTAGGATGGGTGCTCTAATCAGGAATTTCTTCAAGGTATTAAAGGATTCTTTGCATTTATATGTCCAAATGGACTCTACATCTTTCCTCAAGAGCTTGTGCAAGGGAATTACCTTAGTTGTAAAGTGTGTGATGAACCTCTTATAGTAGCCCACATGGCCAAGAAATCCTTTGAGCTGTTTAAGATTGGTTAGTGCTTTCAAGGCTGCAATCTTCTCAATCTTGGCAGTGTCTATTGGTATCCCATGTATAGAGACAATGTGGCCCAAGAGGACTCCTAAAAGGACTTCAAAGATGCATTTGTGAGGTTGAGGGAGATTTCATACTCAACATCGATCAAAGCATTGCTCCAAGCATCCTCAATGCTTGCAGAGCGGACCAAAGACATAAAAATAATCTAAATATACCTCAATGAAATCATGCAAGCGATTTGAAATGCAACAATCATAACTCATTGAAAGATAGTAGGGGTGTTTCAAAAGCCCAAATTGCATCACCTTGGTAAGCATATGTCTCCCATTCTATGTTGAAGGTTATTTTGCACAGGTCTTCTTCTACAATCTACACTTGATTGTATCTATTAAAACCATTCATCAAGGAATAGAGTTCATGACATGCCAATGTGTGTCTAATAGCTGGTCGATGAAGAGGATAGGAAAATGCTCTTTGATCCAAGTCCTTCACCAAGTCATACTCCTTAATAAGGTCCATTAGCTTTTCCAACCAACTGGGGAATGGGGTGATACTCACTTTGACTTTTTGTCTTTCTTCAATCAATGGTTGCAACTGTTGAGAAATAGAAAAATGATGTATGCTCTAGGAAGAAGTTTCTCGAATTCCATATGCACAATGAGGAGAGTGGAACAACCCAACTTCTATAAAGCATTGTACTTGACTATCACATTCATAGTGAATACAATATCATGATTCTTTCCTCTTTCAATTAGTGCAATTGTCATTGTCAGTCTAATACACAAGATTTTCTTTATGAGTCCAAGCTTCCATCTTGGAACTTAATTCACTTGTGTAACAATTGTCTACTCATTGTCCATGTCAACATGAGTTTAGTCTTCACCTTCCAACCTCCATAGCTCCTGCCATGCTCTAGATATCAACTGAGCATGGCATAACTCTCCTCTCTACTCTCTCAGTCCCTCTTAACCTTAGGTTGGCTCAAATCCAGCTCATGATTCCATTTCTCACTTCCATCTCCACTTGACCTTGTGGCAGCCATAGCCAAAACATCACACCTACTTGACTTTGAGCTTCTAGATCTCTCAAATTAGAGCATATCTCTTCAAGATCTCTTCTGGAGATATCTCCCTTGACTCCTTGGGTAACTTTCTATCACTTCAAATAGTGACATTGACCTGGCTATAGCTCTGGATATAGCTCAGCATTGACAAAATTTGAGCTTGCTGCTAAAATTGTGCATGTTGACATTCGTACAGCTTGTTCCTCCTACATACACCGTGATACTCACCATCACCATAGGGCAATTGAAGCACTATCTCCAAGATTTCTCTAGCTTAGAGTGTTCCCTATATGATCTCCTATATGAGTTGAAATTTGAGAAAAACCAGTTGGGTATAGAAACCCTAACTGAGGACTTCATAGCCACTCAAGCTTCTAGCTTATATTTCCTACATTTTCTCACTCCTACCACTTGAACCAAGTTCCTACCACTGAGATCTAAAGTTTCCAACAAGTCAACCTTTAGGAAGAAGATTTGGAGCAACCCACTTAAATTCAAGTAGTCCACCTGAAGATCAAGAAGACCACTTGAAATTAGGCAACATCAAGCCTGAAATCAAGCTAGTATCTTTTGATACTATTTTGCTTGTGTCTCTTGACACATTGAAGTACAATTCTATTGCTTACTGATTTATTGCTGATAAAAAATGGCAAATCTTGAACAAATAGCAAAGTTCAACAGAGAAGGCTTTTGTGCTTTGAAGGAAAAGACCATGTACCACCTTATGAGGAAAGACCGTTGGGATATCCTTCAAGATGATGAAGGTGATGCAGATGGTGGAAAAGAAGACTTAGAAAGTGAGATCCTTGTAGTAGCTCCACTAAAAACCAAAGAATGGAAGAAGTTGAATAACAAGGCACTTTGCATCATTTCCTGGGGACTAAGTGATGATGTGCTACATCATATCTCTGGCATGAGAGATCCTAGAATTGCTTGGGAGGAACTTGACAGGATCTTTGGTACCCAAGCAAAGATTCCAAAGGTAAAATTAATCATGCCATTTTATAAATTGGATATAAGAGTTAGTGCTTCCATGACCATACACATTAATAAGTTCAAGAGCCTAAAAACCCAACTTGTAACTCTTAAGAAGAATATTGATGAAGATGAAGCAATAGTCGTACTGCTTCAAGTGTAAATAAGGATCCATATGAGAATCTTGTGTCCACCCTAAGTAATGTTCCACATCTCTCACTTAAAGATATTGAGCACTCACTACTTGATGGAGAAAGAAAAGTTAAAAGCAAGGATGCAAAGGACCACACCACCAACAACAATCTCTTGTACACCAAGGGCAGTTATGGAGAAAAAGGTTGTGGTCGAGGACTCAGCACCAACAACAACAAGGATGAGATTATATATCATTATTGTGGCAAGACTAGCCATACAACTAGTGAATGTTTTCATAAGAAAAGAGCACAACAGATGCAGAATGATCACCACCAGAACCAATTCATGAATGAAGAAGAAGAAGAAGATGCTTCCGCTACCATCAACAACTCTGATAGATTGTTCTAAAGAATTTTCATTGTATCTTTCATATGTTTTTTCCATAGTGGCATGGATCTCTATTTTTCCCTTAGTGGATTTGCTGTGTAAAAACGCATGCCAAAGATGTAAAGTTTCAAGCTTTAACTTGACTAGGCTGCCTATGAGCTAGTCTCTCGGGCCATGTCACCATGTGGGGGAGGGGAGGGGGCAAGAGCTAGCAAGTGTAGAGACTCATCATTTGAGGAGGGGTGTCAAGAAATAGACAAATGATGTATGCTCCAAGAAGAGGTGTCTTGAATCCCATATGCACAGTGAGGAGAGTGGAACAACCCGATTTTTATGAAGCATTGTACTTGACTATCACTTTCATAATGATGAATACAATATCATGATGCTTTCCTATTTCAGTTAGTGTCATTGCCATTGTCAGTCTAATACACAGATTGTCTTTATGAGTCCAAGCTTCCATCTCGGAACCTAATTCACTTGCATAACAATTTTCTACTCATTGTCCATGTCGACATTGTCAAGATTGTGGGAGAGAGGGAAGGAGTCTCACTTGTAGCTATCTTGCTTGCACAATGGGGGAATACACACAAGGGTGGAGGCTGAAAACAGTTTTCCTCTTCTTAGTTGTGTAAGCCAAATGAACTCTCATACAAAGAAATAGAAGAACCCTGTATATATGGGTCTCAAACCAAACTCAACTAACTAAGGTGGCATACTAACTGAGCCACAAACTAGAGTAGATAAGGATAGCTATCGTGTAGCTATTATTCAGGGGCGGTGTACCAACCGCGTCTGCAACTAACACGTCGGTGACATAAATGCACAATGGTCACCCTGGCGTATCACGAGTGGAGCTCGATATGTCAACACTCCCCCTCGAGCTCAATCCCAATTCCTGCACACCAAGCAGGTCTCTGAACTTGCGCAGCTTCTCTGCGCCCAATGCCTTCGTGAATATGTCAGCTACCTGATCCTCTGTGCTGACATAAACTAGATCAATAAAACCTAGTAAAACCCTCTCTCGCACATAGTGATAATGCACCTCAATGTGCTTTGTTCTAGCATGATAGACTAGGTTATTTGCCAAGTGTATACTACTCATGTTGTCACAATAAATGACAACTGGCCCATCTGTAGACTGATGCATATCATAAAGTAGCTTATGCAACCAAGCTACCTCACATGCAGCCATTGCTGCACCCCTGTACTCAGCCTCTGTGCTCGACAAGGCAACTGTAGGCTGTTTCTTGCTGCTCCAAGTGACTGCAGCACTCCCAAAAGAGAACACATGTTCACTGGTAGATCGTCTATCAGAAATACTACCAGCCCAATCAGCATCAGTGTATCCATGCAACTGTATCTGAACCCCAGTCTCATAAAATAGTCCATACTGCAATGTGGACTTCACATACCTGAGTATGCGTCTAGCTGCATCCAAATGTGGTTTCCTTGGAGCCTGCATAAACTGACTTACCAATCCAACAGCATAGCTCAAATCCGGCCTGGTAATAGTCATATAAATCAAGCTTCCTACTATGCGTCTGTACATAGTAGGGTCTTCCAGAAGCTCACCTGCATCTGCGCTCAGCTTCACATTCTGCTCCAAAGGAACTGAAATAGGCTTGCAGCCTGTCATCCCATATTTGGACAGCATGTCCAATCCATACTGCCTCTGCAAGAGCTGTATCCCACTTGGTGATCTAATCACCTCAATGCCCAAGAAATAACGCAGCTCTCCCAAATCCTTCATCTCAAACTTCTGCTTCAATAGCATTTTCACATGAAGGATATCTTCATCACTGTCACCTGTCATAATCAAATCATCAACATAAATGGCAAGTAGCATAATACCTTTCTCTGTTTTTCTCGCATAAAGTGAGAAATCTGCCTTGGAAATCTGAAAGCCAATAGTGACAAGATACTGTCCTATCTTGTCAGACCATGCTCTAGGTGCTTGCTTCAAGCCATACAAAGCTTTCTTCAACCTGCAAACAAACTCAGGATGAACAGCATGCACATAACCTGGTGGCTGCTCCATATAGACCTCTTCTTGCAAATCACCATGCAAGAAGGCATTCTTTACATCCATCTGATGTAAAGACCATCCCTTTGATGCAGCCATAGCAATGACTGCTCTTACGGTTGCCATCCTTGCAATTGGACTGAATGTTTCTTCATAGTCAATGCCATATGTTTGTGCATACCCCTTGACTACTAATCTTGCCTTGTATCTGTTCACAGAACCATCAGCATTGTGCTTCACCTTATAAACCCACTTACAGCCAATTGCATTCTTACCTTTAAGAAAAGGCACCAATTCCCATGTAGTGTTTGCTTCCAAGGCATCCATTTCTTCATCCATGACTTTCTCCCATTTTTCTTTTCCCATGGCTTGCTCAAAAGAAGTGGGTTCTGGTTCCTGTATCACCTTGACCATATATGCATAGTGAATGGCTGTAAATCCATCATATTTCAGCCTATCCACAGGATACCTAACTCTGGTAGACCTGCGCAAAGTGGGTTCACTCCCAGGTGCTCTCAAAACATCCCTAGTCTTCCTTACTCCAGGTGTAACAATAGAAGGAATACCCAACTCATCATCAATGCTCTGTTCTGAGCCACTGGATTCTCCATCCACATAAGAGTGACCTGCATTCACATCAAACATGGGCTGATCAACCTTCTCTTTTCCTTTTCGTGATACCTGCATACCACTATCTGCATTACTTTGAGAAGATTCTCCTGATCTCAATCTGCCTGTCCATGGCGAAGAATGTGAACCACTGCTAGAGGACGCTCCAGGTCCACTAATATTTTGTGACTGCTGCTGTGAATTCTGTGCAGCATTACCATTTTGTGCATCTACATCATCAATCACATTTACTGGTTTATACCAGCTACTCATCTCATCAAAAACAACATCTTTGCTCACTGTAAACTTACGAGTAGAAGGGTTATAGCATCTATACCCTTTTTGCTGCAGAGAGTAACCAATAAAGATGCACTTCTCAGCTTTTGGATCCAACTTGGATCTCAACTCATCTGGCACATGTACATAGGCAATGCAACCAAAAATTTTCAAATGAGAAATATCTAGTTTCCTACCAGTATACCTCTCCTCTGGAGTCATTCCATGTATTGCTGCAGTGGGAGTCCTGTTCATTATGTAGACTGCTGTAGCAACTGCTTCAGCCCAATAAAAATCTGGTAGGTCTTTTTCATTGAGCATGGCACGAGACACCTCTCCAATATGTCTGTTTTTTCTTTCTGCAATTCCATTTTGCTGTGGGGTATGACTGCATGAATATTGCTGCTTTATGCCATGCTCCTGCAAGAACCTTGCAAACTCATTTGAGAGGTACTCTCCCCCTCCATCTGACCTTAGGCATTTTATCTGCAGACCTGTTTCTTTTTCAACCATAGCTTTAAGAGTTTTGAAATGCCCAAAAACTTCACTTTTCTTTTTCATAAAATACACCCAAACTTTTCTGCTATAGTCATCAATAAAACTGACAAAATAATGACAGCCTCCAAGAGATGCAGCTTTAGTAGTCCACACATCAGAGTGGATTAATTCCAATGGCTTCTCACTCTCTTGAACATGTCTAGGAAATGGTTTCCTTGCCTGTTTTCCAAACTGACAGGCTTCACATACCTTATGCATTTCTGCAACCTTGAACTTAGGCAATCCTGCAAAAATATTTTGGGCCTGCATTGATTTAAGTCGCTGTACATTAACATGACCAATGCGTTTATGCCAGATATCAATATCTGCAACTACACCGGTCCCATGTGCAAACATTGCTGCACTCAATTCAGGCATGTCTGCATCCAATGTAAACATTCTGCCCTTCTTCTTTCCTTTTGCTATCAAGCGACCTTTATTTTTCATATCCTCAACAAAGCATCCATGAGGATTAAATCTGACCTGCAAGCCCTGCTCAACCATTTGACCAACAGAAACCAGATTCTTGGTGATATTCGGGACATGAAATACATCGGATAGGTATTTCTTTTTCCCATCCTGCATAGACAAGGGAATTTTTCCTATCTGCACAATAGGATGTGCAGTATCATCACCAGTCTCCACAAATCCTGGTTTTTCCATTTTCCTTGCATCCTCCATCCATTCTGCATGACCTGTCATATGGTTTGATGCACCTGAGTCAACATACCATACATCGTTGCTTTCTTCTCCACTTGTCACAGAATTGTTCATGTGCTGCACCATGAACAAATGCTCATTTCTGTCATCACCCTGTCTACTAGAAGATGCATAATTCCCTTGTTGTAGTTTTCCATTCATGATGTCATTCTGCTTTTTATAGCAGTCTTTAGCCATATGACCCATTTTACCACAGTAGTAGCATTCAACATTACTGTTTGTATTTTGGTCTCTTTGCCATCCACCACGACCTCTTTGGCTCCCCCTGCCTCTAGAGTTACCACGTCCTCCTCCATAGGACTGGTTTTCTTGAGTTTGCTGCATATTTTGATTTCTACCACGGCCTCCAGATCGGCCTCCTCTACCTCTGCCTCTACCTCTTCCAGCATTTGAGTAGAAGACAGCTTCTTTTGAAGTTCCTCCTGAAGAAGATGCACCACCATTTCTCTGTTCCTCAGAAATTAGAAGAGCAATCAACTCTTCAAAATCAGGAAATCTTTCACGGACGGAAATGGATGTCCGAAACTGCGCATAATCCTTTCCTAGACCATTCAAGGTCACAGAAACTAAATCATCATCTTCCATTGGCGACCCAATGGAAGCAAGTGCATCTGCAATCTTCTTCACCTTCATGTGGTAGTCATTGATGCTCATATTTTCTCTTTGCACATTATGCAACTCTTGCTTGAGCTGCATTTTCCTCGCTTGC
Organism: Lygodium microphyllum; assembly: GCF_053477565.2. Lineage (NCBI taxonomy): Eukaryota > Viridiplantae > Streptophyta > Polypodiopsida > Schizaeales > Lygodiaceae > Lygodium > Lygodium microphyllum. The sequence continues at coordinate 92,788,927 of NC_141162.1, forward strand.
GTATTTGTGCTATACATTTTTGACAGAGTATCCCATGCCTCCTTTGGCGTACTTGCATCCTGAATATGCACAATCATAGAGTCTGAAATGCTGATAGACAGCCAATACATAACTTTCCTGGCTCTCTCATGCCATGCTTTAAATGCCTGCATTTGCTGTTGATTGGGGACATCAGGAAGAACTGGTTCTTCTTCATTTCCTGCAACAAATTCCCAATATCCTTTTCCCATAAGGAAATTCGTCATTCTAAACTTCCATGCTTGGAAGTTGTTCTTGTCAAGCTTTTCAGTGACAATCTGTGAAAGAGAATCAGATGCCATTACAGAAGACTGCAAAAAATTCTGTCACTGCAAAAACCACAGCTTCACCCTCACAAGGGAAAATCTGCAAAACTGGCGAAAGTGGTATTTGACCACACAGTCACTTCCTAGTGACAATTTTGCATCAACAGGCAACAGGGATGATTCTGTAACTCCCAATGTCTCTGCGCACAAGCATACAATGCAATTTTTATAGTAACTATTCACCGACCTGTAGAACAGTGGCTGCACAGCATAAAACTGGGACGTTTCTTGAGTGTGTGCAGAAAACTTCCGCCTCCAAAACAGGCCCTGAAATGGCCTCAAATCAAAAAAACAGGGTCGCCAAGAGCTAAAGCTCTTTCCCGTAGCATATACTGCCCTCTTGCTTCACCGCGAAGGGCGTCTCAACCTGAGACAATGCACTCCTGCACTTTCCGGCTGTGCTACCTGCAGAGATCTGCTCCCAAAACAGAAAATGAAAGCAACACTGCTCCTCTTACCAGAACACCGCGAGCTTGGCTTGCTTTCTTGAGCTCCTTACCATGAACAAGGCTCTGATACCATGTCAAGATTGTGGGAGAGAAGGAAGGAGTCTCACTTGTAGCTATCTTGCTTGCACAATGGGGGAATACACACAAGGGTGGAGGCTGAAAACAGTTTTCCTCTTCTTAGTTGTGTAAGCCAAATGAACTCTCATACAAAGAAATAGAAGAACCCTGTATATATGGGTCTCAAACGAAACTCAACTAACTAAGGTGGCATACTAACTGAGCCACAAACTAGAGTAGATAAGGATAGCTATCGTGTAGCTATTATTCAGGGGCGGTGTACCAACCGCGTCTGCAACTAACACGTCGGTGACATAAATGCACAACGGTCACCCTGGCGTATCACGAGTGGAGCTTGATATGTCAACAAACATGAATTTAGTCTTCACCTTCCAACCTCCATAGCTCCTGCCATGCTTTAGATCCAACATTTTCATAGCATCACCACAACTTCTATTATTAGAGGTACATCCATCTCTTCTATCTCTTGGACCTTCAATCTTGTCTCTTGGATTCTCTTTGTATTCTTCTATGGCACTGAAGTACTCGGTATTATTGTGCTACTCTGTGGCTCTATTAGGAGCTTGAACTTGACAAATTTTGTTAGTGGAACATTCTCTTTTGGAACTATTGTCTCTTTTTCTTGGCACACATAATTCAACTATCTCCAATTCTACTAGATTGGAGGTAGGCTCTTGATTCTTTTATTGGTTGTCTATGGCTACAAAGGGGCTTGTAATCCGTGGAACTTCCAAGGTTTGGCCAATTTGGGAGATGTGACCCTTCTCTTTGCATTTGTAACATTCCACTTTTGATCTTTGTCTACCACCAAACTGTCTTCCTCAAGGCCGCTATTGTTGTGATTGGACCATCATTTGAGGCATTGCTATTTTTGGCCACTATGGATTTGGTATACTATATTGCAATACTATTTGCATTTGAGGATAGAGGTAGGGAACAATACTTGGGATTGCATTTGGTGGGTATACCATTCCTGGCATTGAAGGAGGTAGGACTCCTCTTCTCAAAGTCATAGATAGCCTTGCTTCAACTTCATCATACACTCTTGTACCTTTCACAGTAGCTTGTAGGTTGCTTGGTCTTCTTAGTTTCACAAACTTACAAACTTCTTGTTGTAGGCCTCTAAGAAGAACTCATCTAGGTTATGGTTGGTCCATCTCTTTAGTATGGATTCCATTGTAGAGACATATGCTTCTACTCATTCTCTAGAGGACTAACTTAAGATCATGAACTCTTCTCTCATATGCTCTTCAAAGCCTTCGCAATCTGAATGGTGAGAAAGGCCACCTTTAGGTCCTTCCATGTATCAAAAGTTCCTACTACTTGTCTGTCATACCATTGAAACACTATGCATTCGAAAGTGATGGGGAATATCACTAAACAATGCTCTAGGGTTCTTGCATTGTTGGCTACACATGCTACCATGAACCTTGCTACATGAAAATTGGGGTCTTCATTGTATTCACCCCTAAATATTAGTAATGAGACTACATTTACTAGCATATCATCAACATTTCTAGGATGGATTTGGTTGGGAAGGGTACCTTGATTTGCCAGTGGGGCTTCTGTGAAGAGTGCTATAGGATTGTCAAAGGAAGCTTCTTCTACTTGCTTGGTCTTAGCTTTAATTTTTACATTTTCTCTTCTCACATACCTCTAGATTTGTTCTAGTGCTTGCCTCTTGATCATGTCATTCATCAGGGAGTTGGCTCCACCCAGTTTGTTTGTACTCAAATAGAAGGGTATCATAGGGGCTTAAGTCTCCTGAGGACTCTCTTGCCAACATTTCTTCTACTTTCTTCTTTTTAACATCTCCAAATTCCACTTTCATATCACTATAGAGGGAAAGATATTTAGTTTTGAAGGTATCAATGTAATGAATGAAATTGAGAGGAGAATGAGATGAAGAGAGAGAAAGAGAGAAGGAAGAATAAGAAGAAGAAAGACTAGAAGAGGAGAGAGAAGGATAGGAAAGAGGGGAGAAAGAAGGAGGAATCCATGGAAGTTGGAGATGAAGGTGAAGAGTATATTCTTGACAATAACTAGATGCCCTAAGGTAGGTCTCTTATACCTTATATACTTCAGTCAATGTGACTTGGTGTCTAACCCCTAGTTTCCATGTATCCTACTCATTACAATCCACCCCCATCTTGAAAGTTTTTGCCCTAAAAAATAAAAGAGAAGTGGAGGGGCTTGATAGAGGGGATAAGGAGTAGGGTGTATCATACTACTTTGGTCCACATTACAATGAAAATGGGTGGGTGAAGTCTACGGATAGCATGCTATCCTCTACATGCCTACAGAAGGAAATTTGCCATAACTTTTGATAGGCTACTCTAAATGGGGCATCCCACATGTCAAAATGGAGCTTATGGCATGTACTTTCAGCCTATGTAGGAAGCACATGGCTGTGATTCATATAGGTACAAAATTATTCTAAAATAATCTACAGTTTGCATGAAGGGTGTGGTCAAAAGGGGACATAGCTTGCTAGTCTTTAGCCCATTGGGTATCTTGGAGCTGAGGAAATTCATTGACAATAGTAGCTAGGCAGTAGGAGGCTTCTTCTAGGATTAGACCTTGCCATTTGATGATGTATTACTTGATGGATTGAGATCTTAAGTGTTTGTCTCATTGTGATTGCCTCAAGGATTTACTGAATGATACATTCTTTGTCTATGGGGGGAAGCTCTTCCACATAATACACTGAGGTGCCAATGAAGGGCTTCAACTAGTTGACATGAAACACATTGTAAATCTTGGTGGTGGAGGGAAGCTCTAATCAATAGGTCAACTCACTAACTCTCTTAAGGATCCGGTAGAGACCATAGAAATGGTGGGTAGCTTGTTACTACTGCCTTCTTTGAGAGTGGAGTAATGGGACTTAGGAACTTTCAAGAGGACTAGCTCCCCCTCTTGGAATTCCAAATGCCTTATTTTCTCATCAATATCATAGAACTTCATGTGGATTTTCCTTTTGAAGATTCACTTTGCATTGCTAAAGTATGGCCTTCATGCAATCCAACTTAGCTTTACTTTGAGGATTGACCTTGTCATTGAATAAGATGGTAGGAAGGGGGACCTTATACCCATATAATGGTGCAAAAGGGAAAACCCCAATGTTAGAATGGGTGGAGTTATTATATGCACATCTAGCCAAGTGGAGCCACGTATCCCAACTGTGTTGTACATCATGGTGGCAAAAGTGTCGTAGGTATATCTTAAGCCATTTATTTATCCTTTCAGTGTGGCCGTCTATCTGTGGGTGGTATGTAGTGGATGGAGCAGGTTTGGTGCCCATAGACATGAAAACTGCTTACCAAAAGTTTCTCATAAACTTGGCATCTCAATCATGTACTATAATGTGCAGTAATCCATGCAACTTGAAGACATACTCCATAAATTGAGTGGCCACATGAGAGGTAGTATATTGGGTCTTAGTAGGGATAAAGTGGGCAGCCTTGGTGAGGTGATCAACTACCACATATATATTCTTCCATCCTTTCTTTGTAATGGGGAGGCTTGTGATATAATCCATGGTGATATGTGTCCATTTCTCTTCAGGAATAGGCAAGGTTTGTAAGAGGCCAATGGGCCTAAGCGTATTGTCCTTATTATACTAACATAAAACACATTTGACCACAAAATACTTGACATCCCTCCATAATTTTTTCAAGTGAAAGCTCTTGCCAATCCTATCATATGTTTTGAAATACCCGAGTGACTAGTAGTGGGACAAGAATGCATCTCTTCCATGATATTTTGTGTGAAGGGAGAAGTGTGGGGGATGAAAATCTTGCCATGGGATCAAATAAGCCATGTTTGAGCTGATATTAAGAGTTTTTAGCCATTACCCCATGTTGTAATTGCTGGAATATGTGGATGAGTCCTCATCCAATAGATAAGCTTCTTGAAGGTCCTCAATCCAATCATTATGCAACTCTGAAAAGGTGGATACTTTGCATGCCCACATTCGAGAGAGTGAATCAGCCATAATGTTATCTTTGTCTCAAGTGTGAGAGATGTCAAATTCATAGTTTTGCAAGGTTACCATCCATCTCCTTTGCTTAGGAGTCAAAGTAGACTGAAGCAAGAAGTAGTGGAGGACTCTGTGGTTCTTCTTTACTCTAAAATGGCTACCATATAAGTAGTGGTGCCATTTCTTAATAACATGGAGGATGGCCAACATCTCCTAGTCATACACATGCATTTGCATCTCCTTATCATCAAGCTTATAGCTCTCAAAAGCAATCACATGGTGCTCTTGCAATAATACAACACCAATACCTCTACCACTAGCATCACATTGAATGGTAAACTTCTTGGAAAAATCAAGGCATATGAGGATGGGGGATGAAGTAAGAATTTCCTTCAATTTCTTAAAGATGTGATCAACAGTAGCATCCCAGAAGAATGAAACCCTTTTTAACCGATCAGTCAAGGGTGTTGCAATGGTGGCATAATGCTTAATGAAGTGTCTCTAAAATGAAGAGAGGCCAAGGAAACCATGTAATGAAGTAGTGGTGGATGGAGTGGGCCAACACATTACACCTTCTTCAAGTTAGTCTATATACCATTTTTGCTAACAATGTGTCCCAAGTACTCCACTAAAATTTTCATGAATACACACTTGCCTTAGCAAAGAGTCGATGCTCTCTTAAGATATCAAACACCCTTCTAACATGTGCCAAGTGCTCCTCTTGTGACTTGCTATAAATGAGAATGTCACTAAAAAAGAGAGCATAAACTTGAACAAGAAGGGGTGGAGAATTTTATTCATGAGGCTCTGAAATGTGGCAGGGGTGCTAGTTAACCCAAAAGGCATAATTAGAAAATGATAAAGATCATGATTAGACCAAAAAGCTATTTTGATCTCATCACCCTCTCTCATATGGATTTGATGGTAGTCAAAGCGCAAATCAATCTTAGTGAAGAAGCATGCCCCTTTCAACTCATCCAACAAGTGATCGATCCATGGATTGGGATGCTGGTTCTTCATGGTGATTTTGTTCAAGTCTCTGTAGGCGATGCAAGTATGGAAAGAGCCATATTTTTTATTGACAAATAGGACAGGGGATGCATAGGGGAAAAACTTCATTCAATGAAACCCATCTCAAGTAACTCCTTAACGTGATTTACAACCTCTTCATGTTCACACTTGGAGAGTCTATAAGGTGGCTTATTCACTAGCTTGGAATAGGACTCTAAATCAAGTGGGTAGTCCACTTGCTTCTTCTTAGGGGGAAGGGTTGTAGGTATTTGAAATAAATTACTATACTCCTCAAGTAAAGCCTATAAGGCTGAATCCTTAGATACTTTGGAGGGTTGATCCAAATTTTCCTTATTCAAGTGCAAGACAAAGATTTGTGACCATGTCTTAAACTCTTGTTTGAGTTATTTTCTATAATTAGCTAAAAATCAACATTATCATGAACTCTCTCTAAGTGGATGAGTTGTCCACGCATCATAAACTCCATGTAGAGCTAAGAGAAGTCCATAGCAATCTTTTTCAATTGTTCAGTCAATCACAACCTAAAACAACATCAACGGGGCCCATGTCTAATGAAATTAGGTCAACCAATGCCACATAATTCTTAGCCAAGCATAAGGGGATTGTGGAATATACATGTGTGTTTATTTCTTCCTTGCCATTTGCTACTTGAACTTTTAGGGGGTGTTATAATTCCATAGGGGTGCATTTCAATTGGTCAATGACTGATTTATTGACAAAATTGTGAGTACTACCACTATCCACAAGGATAAATATGTGCCTCCCATTAATACTGCCTTAAATGCGTAGGATGCTCGAGTTCTGAGAACTAGTCCAAGCATCCAGGGAGATGGAGCAAAGGAATTGCTAGTAAGATGGGATATCAAATAAAGAGCATGGGAGGGAAACCGCCTGTTGAGATGACAAGCTCAACACATCCGGACATTGATGATGGACCGCCTGGTTAGATGGGTCCACACGTCTACACTTATCACGTTGGTGGTCATTATGACTCTCACATGGCCACTGACTCATTACTTATTATATTCAGGTTGTTACACCTATTTACAGCTGGCATAGTTATAGCGCCAGTCGACTAGTATAGTCGGTTATGCATTGTTTGACTTAGTAGGCCACTTTCCTTTTATGTTGTATCTTATCTATACTTTGTGTACATTGTAAAGTGTGTGGAAGAAGAAGAAGAAATCAGCAAGAAAACGTTTTGGCCTCCATCTCTCTTCTTGTCTCTTGAGTGAGCTTCTCCTTGTGCATTCTGTGTGTGTTCGGCGCAGCATCTTGAGCAATCCCCTCCACCACGCGATTCTTGACATGGTATCAGAGCCACGCCATTGAGAGAGGCTGATTTCGAAGGTTGAAGCAAAGGAGAAGAAGCAAGGTTCGAGCAAGCAAGCCACGGGTAAGAAGCTCTCCCATCCTTCAACTCTTTCTCTTGGATAGTGCCTGTGAAGGCACCGGAAGCAGGGCAGAGCAAAAATCTTAGATTGCAGTGAGATTTGGTGTGCGCGAAGAGCGCTGTGTATTCTACAGATAAACCCTTTAGGGCTTTGCCGCAGGTATTTTGGGCATCTGAGGCCGTTTCAGGGCCCGTTTTAGAGTCGCAAGGTTGCAGACAGCAGTTTCAGGGTACGCTGTGACTTCGACTGTATTGACCGAAAGTGGGTGCGCAGGTTATAGATTTCAGATCTGTAAGTTCAAAGGTGTTTACCAGTGAGTAAACACAAGGTTTATCTGCAAACAGGTTGCAGATTGCATGTATTGTTGAGCAGACAGTTAAAAAGACTGTCTGGTGTATTGCTGTGCACTACAGGTCAAGGGTAGTAGAAGATTTGCTTGCTGTTTGGTATTATTCTTGTGATAATGGCAGAGAACAGTGGAAGCCCCATCATTGAGAAGCTCGACAAGAACAACTACCCTTCATGGAAGTTCCGTGTCACGAACTTCCTTATTGGAAAAGGCCTCTACGAGTTCGTTTCAGGTGAAGAAAAGGAGCCGGAGGTGAGTGATCCTCCAACTGCGGAAGAGACAAAGGCACGAAAGGAATGGAATGCAAAAGACAAGAAGGTCATGTATTGGTTGTCTGCAGTAATTGACAATAATATGCTGGGACACATTAGAAATGCAGAGAATTCATATGCAGCTTGGACCATACTTGAAAGTATGTTTTCTATAAATACAAAGGCACGAAAGATTCAACTCAAGCAAGAGTTGAATACATTAAAGAAAGGGAAGATGTCTATAAATGAGTATGCACTGAAGGTAAGAAGCATTGCAGATGCATTGGCAGCGATTGATGCAATGCCCGATGATGATGATTTGGTGTCGTCTACCTTGGGTGGACTTAACAATGAAAAGGCTTGGAAGTCTTTTGTAACTTCCGTATATGTCAGAAAGCCATTTCCAGATTTCGATGAGTTGGTCTCCCTTATGATCACTGAAGAGATCAACATGCAGAGTGAGACATCTGAAAGAAGCGGTGAACAGGTCCAAGCTTTCTACTCCAGTTCAGGAAGGGGACGTGGCAGGTTCTCTTCAAGAGGCCGTGGTACAGGCCGTGGAAGTGACAACCAGCAAAACAGATTGAATCAGCAATTTGGCGATATGCAGGTTTCAGGAGGTCGTGGTAACTTTAGAGGCAGGGGGAGCTTTAGAGGAAGAGGTGGATGGCAGAACAGAAGTTCTAACAACTCTGGTATTGTGTGCCACTACTGTGGCAAAACAGGTCATATTGCAGCCCAATGTTATGCTAAGAGAGATGATATCCGCAGTGGTAAGTTGCAGCAAGGAAATTATGCATCGTCTTCACGACAGAATGAAGACAAAAATGAACGTTTGTTCGTGATGCAGCATATGGTGAATGTTGTTACAGGAAAGGGAACTCATGAAGATGTTTGGTATGTTGATTCAGGTGCATCCAATCATATGACCAGCCATGCAGAATGGTTTGGAGAGATGCAGGATTTGCAGAATGCAGGTTATGTGCAGACGGGTGATGACTCATGCCACCCAATTTCACACATTGGAAAAGTTCCCTTGTCCTTGCATGATGGTAAGACAAAGAGTCTTTCAGATGTATTGCATGTGCCATCTATTACAAAGAACTTGGTGTCAGTCGGTCAAATGGTAGAGCAAGGGCTGCAAGTTAGATTTAATGCAAAGGGCTGCTTTGTAGAAGACTTCAATGACAAGTGCAGATTGGTAGCAAAGGGAAGTAGAGTTGGACGTATGTTCACTCTAGATGCTGGAATTCCTACTATGAATGCTGCTATGTATGCCAAAGAAAAAGGTGTTGTTGCAGACATTGAAATTTGGCACAAACGCATTGGACATGCAAATGTACAAAGGCTGAAATTAATGCAGTCCAAAGGGTTGGTCACAGGTTTGCCTACATTTAAAGTTGCAGAATTTCAGAAGGTATGTGAAGCATGTCAGTTTGGTAAGCAGGCAAGACAACCTTTTTCACATGACAGAGATGTAAGCAGGAATATCCTTGATGTTGTGCATACAGATATTTGGGGGCCTACACAAAATGTATCTCTTGGAGGTAGTTCATACTTTGTCACATTCATTGATGATTGTTCTAGAAAGCTGTGGGTATATTTTATGAAGGAAAAGAGTGAAGCTTTTGAGCACTTTAGAACTTTCAAGGCTGCAGTTGAAAGAGAAACAGGCTTGAAAGTAAAGTGCTTGAGGTCAGATGGAGGGGGAGAGTACCTCTCAAATGAGTTCAGTGATTTTCTGAGGTCTCATGGGATAAAGAGACAGTTCACATGCAGGTATACCCCGCAGCAAAATGGGGTTGCAGAAAGGAAAAACAGGCATATTGCAGAAGTTGCACGCGCCTTGATGGCTGAAAAGAATATGCCTAAGCATTTTTGGTCTGAGGCTGTTCATACTGCTGTTTATATTATGAACAGAACTCCCACAGCTGCAGTTCATGGTATGACCCCCGAAGAATGTTTTACAGGTAAGAAGCCTGATGTTTCACACTTGAAAGTATTTGGCTGCATTGCGTATGTTCATGTGCCAAATGAGTTGCGGAAGAAACTGGATCCAAAGGCTGAAAAGTGTGTCTTTATTGGATACTCTTTGGAGCAGAAAGGGTATTGCTGTTACAACCCTGTCACATGTAAGTTCAGAGTGAGCAGGGATGTCATCTTTGATGAAATGAGCAGTTGGTATGCATCTAGTGGTGATGCATTGGATGTTGATGATGATCATGACACTCATGTGCAGGCTGAAAGGCAAGAATCACGGACTCTTAGTGGACCAGAGACATCATCTGGTAGTCCTTGGTCTGGGAGACTAAGGAGTACCTCTACATCTTCGGGTGCATCTAGTAGCACTACAGGTAAAGAAAAAGGAAAGAATAAAGTGTCAGAAGGCATTGATGCGGTTCTTGATGGAGACTCCAGTGGCTCAGAGAGCTTGGATGATGAGCTTGGCATTCCTTCAATGAGGACTCCAGGTGTGCAGAGAGCACGCGTTAATGCAAAGACTCCATTGAGTGATCCAGTGGTACGCAGGTCTAGCAGGGTGAGATACCCTGTTAAAAGATTTGGTTTTGAAGGTTATGCAGCTCACCATTATGCTTATATGGTGAAACTAGTTGAGGATATTGAGCCCACATGTTTTGAGGAGGCTGTTGGTCATGCTCATTGGGATGCAGCAATGGATGAGGAGATGGCTGCATTAGAGGCCAATAAGACTTGGGATCTAGTATCATTGCCAAAGGGAAAGAAAGCTATTGGATGTAAGTGGGTTTATAAGATTAAGCACAATGCAGATGGTTCTATTAGCAGGTACAAAGCTAGGCTGGTTGCAAAAGGCTATGCCCAGACATATGGCATAGATTATGATGAGACCTTCAGTCCAGTTGCTAGGATGGCAACTGTCAGATGTGTGATTGCTTTGGCAGCAGCCAAAGGTTGGAGGTTGCAGCAAATGGATGTAAAGAATTCCTTCTTGCATGGTGATTTGCAGGAAGAAGTGTATATGGATCAGCCAGCAGGTTATGAAGATTTAGAGCATCCCACCTATGTGTGCAGGTTGAAGAAGGCACTTTATGGGCTCAAGCAGGCACCTAGAGCATGGTCTGACAAGATTAGAGAGTATCTTGTCAATATTGGCTTTTATGTTTCTGATGCTGATCACTCACTTTATGTGAGAAACGGAGATGCAGGTTTGGTCATCATAGTCATCTATGTGGATGACTTGATTATTACAGGTGATAGTGATAGTGGAATTGCTGAAGTCAAGGGCTGTTTGAAGATGAAGTTTGAGATGAAGGATTTAGGTGAGCTAAGGTACTTCCTTGGCATTGAGGTGATCAGATGTGATGATGGTATATGGCTGTCCCAAAGACAGTATGGCTTGGATATGTTATCCAAGTATGGTATGACTGCATGCAAACCACTTTCAGTCCCGTTGGAGCAGAATGTAAAGCTGAGTGCTGATGTTGGGGATGAGATAGAAGACCCTACTATGTTCAGGAGGATAGTGGGGAGTTTGATCTACATGACCATTACAAGGCCAGACTTGAGCTACGCTGTTGGTCTTGTGAGTCAGTTTATGCAAGTACCTAGAAAGCCACATTTGGATGCAATCAGACGCATATTGAGATATGTGAAGTTCACATTACATTATGGACTTTTCTATGAGGCAGGTATAGACGTACAGGTGTTTGGATACACAGATGCAGATTGGGCTGGTAGTATGTCTGATAGAAGATCTACCAGCGGATACATGTTCTCTCTTGGTAGTGCAGCAGTTGCATGGAGCAGTAAAAAGCAATCTACAGTTGCTTTGTCGAGTACAGAGGCTGAGTATAGAGGTGCTGCTGTTGCAGCATGTGAGGTAGTATGGCTGCAAAAGCTATTGGCTGATTTGGATGTGCAGGTGGAAGGTGCAGTTGTCATTTATTGTGACAACATGAGCAGTATACAGTTGGCTAGGAACCCTGTGTTCCATGCCAGGACAAAACATATTGAGGTACACTACCACTTTGTGAGAGAGAAGGTACTAGCAGGTGAGATTGACTTGGTGTATGTCAGCACACAGGATCAGATAGCTGACATCTTCACGAAGGCATTGGGTACAGAGAAGCTTCAAAAGTTTCGAAGCTTACTTGGAGTTGCAGAGATGCAGTTGAGCTTGAGGGGGAGTGTTGAGATGACAAGCTCAACACATGCGGACATTGATGATGGACCGCCTGGTTAGATGGGTCCACACGTCTACACTTAGCACGTTGGTGGTCATTATGACTCTCACATGGCCACTGACTCATTACTTATTATATTCAGGTTGTTACACCTATTTACAGCTGGCATAGTTATAGCGCCAGTCGACTAGTGTAGTCGGTTATGCATTGTTTGACTTAGTAGGCCACTTTCCTTTTATGTTGTATCTTATCTATACTTTGTGTACATTGTAAAGTGTGTGGAAGAAGAAGAAGAAATCAGCAAGAAAACGTTTTGGCCTCCATCTCTCTTCTTGTCTCTTGAGTGAGCTTCTCCTTGTGCATTCTGTGTGTATTCGGCGCAGCATCTTGAGCAATCCCCTCCACCACGCGATTCTTGACACCGCCTAGTGAAGCCCATCCTTCGGGTCATAGAGCTACTCATGATTCACATCCTTAGCATGCTCTTTATGTTCAATAGGTAATTGTTCCTTATCATTGTACCAATTTTCCATTACGTACATGCTGTGAACTTTGCCCTTGGCTGCCTCATAAGGGCACTTGGAGGCATAGTCAACACGGCGTACTTGTCCCCACATTTAAAACATAGACATTTTTCGTTCCATTCCTTCACAACATCTGAGGAAATGAACCTTTGGCCACTTGAACTATTGGAGGGTGATATAGTGTAGTGTTTATTTTTAGCATATTTACTCTCAGCATTAGAGCCAAGTGCTATTCCAAAAGTGCCATGATTTCTTTTAGTATGAAAGGGGGGTAAGTAGGTATTTTGAGGCTACTGTTAGGCATGGAATTGCCTCTTAAGCCACCCCCATATGGGGCTAATCTCAATGGGGTACAAGGCTATCCACAACCTTGCTGAATACTCTCATTATTATGGTACTTTCTTGCATATCTTTCATCCAATTCAATTGCATCAAATAGTGTAGTAGGCTTTTGAGCCGTGACATCCACTAATAGGCTTGGTTCCAACCCATAGATATACTTATGCAATTTGGCATCATCACTAATGATCTCTACATACATCTTCAAGTTCATAAATTGAATTTGTGTACTCTCGTATAGTGAGATTACATTGGTCAAGAGTGTACCATTGTCTTGCTAACTACTCTTTTTCCACAGGGGATACAAATACTTGAACCATATGCATTTTAAAGTCTTCCCAATCAATGAATTGATGGTTCTCCTGATTGATATATTGTCACCATGTGTGGGCAAATCGTTCCAAGTGGAGAGAAGCAAATGCAATTTTTTGATCATCCATGTGGGGATAATTATTGAAGTAGGACTCTAATTCGGAGGTCCATTCTTCCAAGTTTGATGGTGATGGAGATTGCTTATTGTAATTAATGAGAAGGATATTGGGGCCACAAAGATTATGAGGGACTTGGTGCCCATGGAATGTAAAGAAGCTAATTCCCACAGGTTTCATTAAATTGAAAATACAAGAAATAGAATAAATTGCCAAGAAACCATAGCCAAGGTGGCTAGGCATGAAATGATATTACCAATGTTGACTGAGAGTCAAATGATGAGTGGCTACAACATGGTATGCACCCCCCCCCCACCTCATCATTAGGTGGAATCCCCCCCCTCTATGGCCATTGAGACTGAAACCCCCCCTTTTCGCTAGGCAAGCTGCACCCCCATGATTTGAGAAAGAGAGAGAAGGAAAAGGGAGGAGAAGAAGAAGAGAGAGAGAGGAGAAGAAGAAGAAGAGGAAGAAGAGGAAGGGAGAGAGAGAAGGAGAAGAAGAGGGAGAGAGAGGAGGAGGAGAAGGAGAAGAAGAGAGAGAGAGGGGAAGAAGAAGAAGAAGAAGAGGAAGGAAGAAAAAGAAGGAGAAGAAGAGGGAGAGAGAGAAGGAGAAGAAGAGGGAGAGAGAGAAGAAGAAGAAGAAGAAGAAGAAGAAGGAGAAGAAGAGGGAGAGAGAGGTGAAGAAGAAGAAGAAGGTGAGAAAGAAGAGAAATTAGAAGGCCAAACACGAAGACTCATTCGCGGCCATCAAGAAATCAAGGACACTCAGGGTTACGCGGATGCAAGAGACCGGAAGTCCGTGGATGGCTTGTGACACCTAGCAAGATGACATTGACCACCCCCTCAAAAATGGTGTCCTCTAACCCTTCCGCTATTCTTATTTCTTATTGTTCATGGTTTTCTTCCATACTTAAAGTGCATGATTATGAAAAGTCAAGTGCATGAGTTGCATGAAATATTGACTAGCTAGTACATGAAATATTGTTGCACGAAATATTGCAAATACGGGATGATTGCATGGGAGTCAAGTGGACATATAGAGTGGATTCTTCATGGATTGACGCACATGAAATGATAAGGTTTTCATAAATTTTTACATAAAATGATAGACCTTCGCATAGAGCAATGCTTAAATTAACCAATAAAAATCACGATTTGCATCTGCATAAAAATTACACACATGAAATGTTAGTTTCTGTTCATAGGATGCAATTGCACCAATGGATAGAAACCTAGACTTCCATATACGCAAGTCACAGGTGTACACGCGGGAGCCTGCAACCCAAGTTTACGCGTGGACATCGCTGCGAGTCCTCATGCCTAGGTTCTAATTGTATTTCTTGCATAAAAGGGATGTGTTAAGCACGATGGTTTTTAGAAAAATTTAAATGCATTCATCCATTTGTTTTACAAAGTTAGTGCATGCCGATTCATTGAAATTGCTTGCACTCCCATCAACAAGGGTAGTTGCAATCCCCTTGAATGTATAATGCATAAATTAGAAGAGGGACCGTGCTAAGAAGGATAGAGCTTGTCGCATGTTGCACTTATGATTTAAATCCATGAACGTGATTCGTATAAAGGTTAATCTTAGATGCCATTGAATGTTGTCCAAAGAATTGCATTTCATGAAAAGGAAACCATGAACTTACCTGTTGCATGCAAGGATGCTTGCATTTTAAGTCGGGTTAAATGCTATAGGACGGATTAAGTCAATAAATAGTCCTATGACATTCACTTATGCATGAACTTCTTTATCGAAGTTGTTTTAGAAGAAGATGCATTTCATATTAAATCATGAATTCAATGCATTGGACAAAGGGTTTATAAGTATATTTCTTGTTGAAACTCAACCTAGGGTTCTATACGAGTTAGTCCTAAATTGTCAATCATTAAAGCTTGGTTTCGTTGCATCATTATAGTTTTAGTGCAAGGGAAAAGAAATGATCATTGAAATATTTTAGCTGCATAGAAGGAAAAGTCTATGAATCGCATATTTGCATGGAATGTTATGTTTTGTAATTATTTACATCTCTTAGGAAAAGGATTTGCATCTCGTGTAAGGAAAAATCACCTCTTATCACAAGACAATTGGATCAATTAGGTAATTCATTGTAAGGGTATAACTCAAATGATGAACACTTCAATGCGCTAGGTAGAGCTAAGCCGCATTAAAATTCTGCTTAGTATCGCACTCAAAAAAACCGACTTGATAATTCCGACCCCAAAGGTCCTACCCACATTCACGGAATGTTAGGGTTAGTTAGACGCCCATATAATAACGATCTAGGGTTTTTACCCTAGGGAAAATTGGCCTAATACTAGACTTATGATTGAGTTTAGAAACCCTAGGGCCAAACGTTGTCGGCCTAGTATGGTTAGGGCTGGGTTGGGTCAAGAGGACTCCCAAACCCTACATCTTGACCAAACGTATTTCTTGACCAAGGAATTTCGTTTGATGGGAGAAATGATCCCACAAGTTAGGTGCGACACTTGTCCCGTACAACAAGTTGCAACGTCACATGGCTTTGTGTTTAAGTCACAAGATAGATTTGCCACTCTTTAGAACAAGGATTGGTAGGATTTAAGTACAAGTTAATTTGCAAGAGGATGAGTAGTCATCTTGCTACATCACCTTTTGTGAGGCTGAGTTGCCAAGTTAGGGTAACTATGAATTGCCTAGCAAGAAATTGACTAATTGAGTTAGGGCGACAAGGTTGCCCAGGATTTACTGTCTTAATTTGAGGAACCCAAGGTGTTGGTTAATTTGGGTTAATAGGGTATAAACCCTAACCCAAGGATAAAAGGGTAAACAAACAACAAAAACCATTGGGGATCTTGCCAAGTTGCAATTGATCTCGGATCGAATGCTGGATGCATTCGGAGAAAAGGATTCACACCTTAGCAGTTGGCCAAACAAATGACCACTGGATTGATTGTGTTTGTATAGTTAGGAGCACTGTTTGTATTGCTTGCTCAAGGAACTAAAGATGGAAAAATAATTAATGCTTCAGGTTGAAGGCCTGGAGGGAGAGGCAGTGTCAGTTACCCCCGACTGTCTGCCTGATCCTATCCAAGGGGATTGTTAGCCGTGCCGAGTACATGGACCGAACCCACTGAGAGAGGTCTCTCCATGGGTGCTGCTTGGAGCAGCAGGACGCTTGGGTGCCAGGGGGTTCTGGTTGTAAATCTCTTGCCTCTGGGTCCTGCACAAGAGGCCGACGTGACTCGGGATTGGATCTCGAGGCCTGCATACTAGTCTACGGGCGGAAACTTGGAATAGCAATCCCTCAGGATTGCTGGATTGCCTTCGAGCAGATTATGGGTTGCCTTCGGGCTGGATTATTATGATGTATTCCAAAGACTGATAAAAAAGATCAATTGTTGAAAAGGAACTTGTTTGACATTGTTTTTTATGTTAGTGCTTAAATTATGTGAAGGAATGGGTGTTTAATTGACTAATTAAGGAAGTTGTTTTTGCTTGTCAAACTAAATGTGGTAGGTAAGTAGACAACTAAAGCAACCCTAAGGAAAGTGGTAGGTTCGTCCTACGGAAGGGTGGTCCCGGTTGGCCGGGAACTTTTCTCAAAGAAGTTGTTAGCAAGGTAACAATGACTTAGAATCTAGGAAGCTAGAAGTCCCGATTTATGGTGCTTTAGGGGAACGAAATGGGACTATGCCTTATGGGCACAAAGGTCGAGCTTTGCATCCCTCTCATTTCCCATTCTCCTTGAACCAAGTGCAGCATCTGCTTTGACCCTGACGTTTCTGCATAAAGTAGTTCACCGACGCTAGCTATCGTTCTAGGAATTTGACCACTAGGGAAACCTTGATTCATGTCGGTCCTTAATAGGAACGGCCAGAATGCTTCTGCTTCGTGCAGACTTAGGAAGACCTAGATTGCAAACCCCATGACATTCCATGGAAGTATCGGGCGGTGTTTTCTGGACTCTCTTCCCAATGGGTTGCTAAGACGTGTCTTGCAAGTGAACAGATGGACACGTTATAGTTGGTATCAGAGCGAACCAACAAGGAACTAATATTTACAAGAAAACTTAATAAGGAGAAGTAGAGCAAATGTTGTTGTTAAGAACATTTCCTTACTTACTTATCGATGCTGACTTGCAGAGTCGCGAAGCATGGAAAAATTTCTTGGTGTTCCAGGTTATGTTTGTGATCGCGATGCTTGCTTCGGACTACTAACGGAAGCTAGGTATGATGAATATCCTCGACCGCATCTACAGTCCTTCACCCCTGTACATGAAACGGAGATGGATGGGTGATTCACAAATTTATTACATAGCTGCCCACCGACTTGCATACCTTTGAACCAACTTGAAGAGAATCAAGTAGATGGAGGACTTAAAGATCGTGAAGCTATTCATCTTTGTTGAGGATCAAGCAAAAGCAACCCTACATGTCGGCGGTCGAAAGGTCAAGGAGAACACGTATGTGTACGAGGAAGTGACTCGAATAATCCCTGTCGACAGAATCAAGGTGTTGGGATGTTATGAAAAGAATGGGTATCAAAGACAAGGATACCCTAATCTTCCCATGACCTATCGATTCTTGAAAATCCGCGACCCTAATCCATACTATTACTCAGTTCCCGTAGTTGAATGTAACACAATCATATTCTCCCTAAATTAATGTATCAGCTTGTTCCATCTTCCCAAAAATAATTGTACTCAAAAGGGCTATGCCCATATGAATGAAATAAACTTTTTTTTATCAATATATGTCATGGCTGTGAGTATTGGTATGACGTTAAGTGATTAGGTCACTTGGCTGAAAGGTGAACTAGGCATGTAAAGTAGTGCGGGAAATGTTTGGCAAGTTTTTAATGTAAAGAATTCTAATGCCTAGGCACAACCTCAAGTGCAGATCCCTAGTCCGACCCCTACACCAAGTACGGCCGTGATTTAGGAGAAGAAGTTTCTTCTCAAGCAAATCAAACCACCAGAATTTGATGGCAAGGGAAGGACCGTCCAAACTGATGCCGAGATCTGGATCGAATCCATGGAAGATTATTTTGAAGCAGTCGCTATTGCACCCGCTAACCAAGCGATGATCGCCAAATTGAAGCTTACCGACGAAGCAAGATTTTGGTGGAAGCAATGGTGTAGAGACCATGGGATCTCCGAAGGGTCGATTACTTGGGAGAAGCTAAAAAGAGCAGTACGAGGAAGATATCTACCACCTGCCTATCACACACAGAAGATGAACGAGTTTTATGAACTGAAGCAGCTTGGTCTATCCCTTGATTCTTACTATTCAAAGTCCGTCTCTCTTTTGAAGTATGCGCCACAAATGGACATGACACAATAGTTGTCAAAGTTTTGTGCTGGATTAAACCCACCCGTAAATACCCGCCTCGAATCAATGTGCCCAACAAACCTTCAGGATGTGCTCATTCGAGCTGCACCCATAATATAGGAGGTGCAGACCAGGCCAAGAAATAACAAGACTTGGTCTTACAAGGATCAGAACAAAGGAGTGTATAGGTCCCAGGTGAAGAGAGCACAGGGTCAAAGTCAAGGACAAAGGAAGAAAGCTAGAACCAACACTGTAAATAATTTTGTTCCTACTCAAGGTAATGGATGCAATCTCTGTTGCTTCCATTGAAATGAGCCTGGTCATTTCAAAAGGCAATGTCCCAAGTTGGACAGAGGACAACGTCAAGGACCATCCCAAGGAACCATCTGTGGCCAAGGAGCTGCCACTAGAGGGAGAACCGCCAGTGTCGCCAACAAGGAGTTTGATGATGATGAAGACCCAACCATGGAAGTTGACTTTGAGAGGGAAACAGTCCATGCCGCTCTTCACATGAAAGGACCGAATTGCCAATTCTTGGTGATTCAGTCTCCATCGGATTATCAAGGTAAAAGCTTTAAAACCCTGATTGATTGTGGCAGTACACATTCCTTTATCTCACCAGTCTGTGCACCCACCTTGCGTGTGGAATTAGCAAATGGTCGTGAGGTCACTTGTACCAGGCAAACTGCTAAGGTGGAATTCCTATTGGGGAGAAAGTCGACTTTCGTGAGATTCAGGGTTATAAACCTAGGTATCCACAAGTGTTTGCTCGGAATGGATTGGCTTAACCTAATGATGCCCACATTCATTAAGGAAAGGGCTAAGTTTCCTTTCGAAATTCTGAAGGGGAATTGGTTACAACCTAAGGAGAGGCTGGGAAGCCAAAAATTCAATTGGCCAAAGCATCTC
The DNA here is from genome assembly GCF_053477565.2 of Lygodium microphyllum. Classification (NCBI taxonomy): domain Eukaryota; kingdom Viridiplantae; phylum Streptophyta; class Polypodiopsida; order Schizaeales; family Lygodiaceae; genus Lygodium; species Lygodium microphyllum. The sequence goes on from NC_141162.1 coordinate 92,808,484, forward strand.
GGATAATAAAAGGAGTTAGAAAGGGGCTACATGTCTATTTGATTAAGCTAAATAGGCTAGATCGGAATCAGGAGTCTAGTGAAGAACCTTCATGGCTAAGGAGTACGCATACGTATTTCCTGAAGAGCTGACAGAACTTCCGCCTCAAAGGGAAGTTGATCATGAAATCAAGCTAGCACCAGGAGTTGCACCAATCGCAAAGAGACCATATAGAATGTCCATCCCGGAAGCGATTGAGTTGAAGGAGCAACTCAAACAACTGTTAGAACAAGGTTACATCCATCCTAGCAGTTCTCCATGGGGAGCTCCAGTGATGTTCTAGAAGAAGAAGGTTGGAACGCTTCGGTTATCCATTGACTACAAAGGGTTGAATCAATCAACCATTAAGAACAAATATCCCATTCCAAGAATAGATAAACTTCTTGACCATCTTCAAGGTGCGAAGATCTTCTCTAGGATTGATCTCAGGTTTGGATGTTATTAGATAAGGATCAAGGAAGAAGATATCCCAAAGACGGCATTCACCACAAGATATGGACACTTTGAGTTCCTAGTCATGTCATTCGGGCTGACAAATGCACCTGCTACCTTCAACAAGTTAATGCAGGATATCCTTAGGCCATATCTTAATGACTTCGTACTCATCTTCTTTGACGATACCCTAGTCTACTCCAAATAGAAAGAAGATCATGAACCCCAGCTTCGCATTGTCCTTGAAACAATAAGGGCACACAAGCTTTATGCCAAAAAGAAGAAGTGTGCATTCTTCAAGTGATAGATTGAATATCTGGGATTCATTGTATCAACGGAAGGAATTTCAGTGGATCCGGCCAAGATCAGAGACGTTCTCGAGTGGCCAACACCAACGACTGTCAAAGAATTACGTAGCTTTCTTGGATTGACAGGATGGCACGTGGTCTTTATCAAAAACTATGCTTTGATTGCAGCGCCACTGACCAATCTACTGAAGAAGCAAACAGCAATTGTATGGTCAACTGCTGAACAATCTAGCTTTGATAAACTAAAGCAAATCTTGGTATTAGCACCCATCTTGAAACTTTTGGACCTTGGTAAGGAGTTTGAAGTGATAATTGATGCTAGCACACTTGCCTTAGCATGTGTGCTAATGCAAGAAGGTCATCCTATATCATACTCTTTGAGGAAACTGAAGAGCCATGAGAGGAATTATGTTACCCACGATCTGGAGATGTTAGTTGTCATCTATGCTCTCAAGCTTTGGAGACACTACTTGCTGGGTAACAAGTTTACCCTAGAGACAGATCATAAAAGTCTCGAATGGATTTTTACCCAGAATGAGCTCAACATGAGGCAACGCCGATGGATTGAAGTGCTGGAGGAATATGATTTTGAAATCAAATACCGACCTGGAAAGGAGAATATAGTTGCCGATGCACTCAGTCGCAAGGCATTTCTAAATTCTCTAATTTTGTAAGATCCACCCTTAAAATTTGCATGAAAAGAAGTGATGACCTGCTATTTTAACCGTTTAACCTCCAGATATGTTTGAGTCTCTAGCCATAGCTCTTGCTTGCTCCAAAAAGCTGAAGTTAACTGTAGTCCTTCTTGCTGTACCTATACCTGTAAGTTGAGTAACTAGGGTTTTTGGGATTTGAAAAGGGAGAAAGGGAAAAGAGGAAAAGGACCAAAGCCTGAAGCTCTGATACCACTTGTAATGAAAGGAGCTAAGAGGAGAGAGAAGGAGAGCTAAGGAGAGAGAAAGAGAACAAGAAGAAGAGGAAAGAAGACTAGAAGAAGAGAGAGAAAGAGAGAAGGGAGTAGAGAAGGGAGGAGGAAGCCATGGAAGCTGGAGATGAAGGTGAAGAGTATGATCTTGATAATAACTAGTTGCCCTAATCTAGGGCTCTTACACCTTAAATACCCCATTCAGTGTGACGGGGTGTCTAAACCCTAGTTAATGTTTATCCTGCTTGTTACAATTGTTAGAAAATAGTAAAATTAAACTGACAAAAGTGAATATCTAGCACTCTTCAGCTACAAAATAAATAAATAGGTTGGAACTCTGTCCTAACCTTAATTTAATACGAGTGCGCACCCTAAACTCATAAACATCCATTAATTTAAAAATGCAAAATCACCCACTATGGAATCACCAAGTTGCACAATAAATTAACGAGACGCCCGAAAAGGACAGGCGTCCCCATCAACTTTTCGCACAAGCTCGGGAAAATAAATATAATTTTACGAAATCCACCATAAAACCTCACAGAATCCACCATGGAATATGCCTCCTGGCATCATAAATAAATTTTGGGTTGTTATTCACGCTGGAGTATCCTCCAAAAATGCCATCATGTGTCTCTTGTAGCATGTCCTCAATTTCATACTTGTTCAAGTGCACTACCAAATAATATCGTCCTACCCTAGACAATACAATTGACCAACGATGAATTGGTAGAGTTTGGTTTTAATTAAGAGGTTTATTAGTTGTGCTTTTTTAATCCTTGCTCAAGACTATGCACAATGTCATCAGCCCAATAAGATGAGTTGCTAATAGAAGCACATCACAAGTATACATTTGTGCACATCCATATGTTCATGCTAGTCTATATCAATATCAGTATGTGCTAGTGTCAATATAAGTACACCTAAGTAAACTCAAGTGCACACAAGTGAACTAGGTGAGGCAAGGCTTATAATGGTGGAGGGTGGGGATGTGGACACTAGAGTACTTAAAGATACTCAAATGCATGTACATGTGCTAGTACCAATGTCAATGCCAGTGCTAGTACTAGTGCACATATATGCATGCTAGTGCACATAAGCATATTATTGCACATTCATGCATGCTAGTGAATTGCAAGATCCCTCCTCCTTCCCTCCAAACCTCCCTTGCAAACAAGGTGGGCATGGGTTGGTAGTATTGAGACGAAAGAGACTCTTATAAGTGCAAGTAGGAGCGGCACAATGTTGTGCACTTATTTATGCACTTGGAATCTTAAATGAAGTCAAGCTAACTTGAGTGTAGAAGGTGTATGTATTAAGTGCAAGTAGTTATGCAAGGTTTTATGCAAGAGTGGGATAGTACACAAATGTATGTGCACTAGGGTAAGGCTTAGTGCACAACAATGCACTAGAGTTGAAAGTTCATGTGCCAGTCCATTGCACTAGGTGAAACTAGTGCACTATGGTGCGTAAGGGTGTTATAGAATTGTGGATGTTGTCTATTTGCCGCATAATTCATGACTTATCATGTGAACATGTACATACAATATTGATCGCATTATGATGATTAGTAGATAGATGGAAAGTTACTAATGTATTTTGTGTTGCGTTGAGAAGATAATTCAACAAAATTAAGTGGAATTACTATTTTAGAGTGCACATTTTAATGTGTGGAATTTATACACTTAACAACATGAAAAAATATTATAAGAAGCATCTATCAAGCCAAAGATTGTCTTTACACATGTGCAATAGATTTATTTTGATGTATATAATATAGAATGTAAGATATTATTTTGTAAAGTTATTAGAATAGAGTGTGTTTTTATTTATTTGTATAATAGCAAGTAGTATAAGGCAAGGAAAAGCAAGAACTCAAAAAGAATGCTTTCAACATATTTTGAGCACAAAAGCTTAAACTAATGTTATATGTAAGTATGGTGGAGGTGCTCACCCATGCATGGGGAAAGATTGTACCCAATCTTCTGTCATGTACTCTTTCTCAATTTCTTCTCTCTTTTGTTTTACTCTCTTCTCTCTCTCTCTCTCTCTCTCTCTCTCTCTCTCTCTCTCTCTCTCTCTTTTAATTTGTTCTCTTTCAAATTTTTATTAATAATTGGTGGTTATATAGTGAAAGTTCTCACCATTGGTATATTAGAGCTAGGTGATTGGTTTGTGTGGCAACATCAAGAAGAAGAGTCATTATCCATCCTTGGAGGAAACACCATCTCTATCATTAAGCATCACTCTATTATCCATTGGACAAAGATTATACACAAAAGATTTTGGTTCAAAAGGTTATTTATTAACATTGAATGATGTGCTTTCTTTGGAGTTCTTGAAGACAGAGACTAATTCCAAAGGTTGCTTGTTATCTTTTTATCTCCTCAAAAGCACTCCACGTTGTCAGGAAAAGGACTCGAAGAGTAATTTCTTAATATATTAAGGTAATCTTCTTCCGATTTAAGAGAGTGGATCACCTACTTGAAGTTCCATTCTGCTCTCGTCCCATTCTGCCATGTTGTGAGACATCAACGCTTTCTTTAAGCTTTCATAAAGCTTACTAAGGTTTGTAAATGAAGTTTAGTAACTTTCTCAAGGCGGACTAATCTTTGATTAGATTGCACCTCTTCATTTCGACCATTTCACCCTCGATGGACAAGCTTTTCAAAACAAGTCAAAAGACTTAATCATAAAAGCTTTGAGTTATTACTATTATCATTATCATTATTTTAAAGCAACAAGTAAGAGTAGGAGTTACTATTGTACCATACTAACCAAGTCATGCAGAGGTGGACTTTTTCTTCTTCTTTCAATAGCGAGAGGTCCAAAACCCACTTTGTAGCTATTGTGGATGTATCTTACACTACACCATCCTCTTTGCCACCATGCTATTGATAACTTGCATCATGATCCAGTGTTAACCTTTCAAATGCAACATCAACACCTCTATCTTGTTAGCCAAATGCTATGAGCAAGTAGGTTCAATCTTCATCAACAAGGATTTGCATGTGAAGCAAGACCAAAGAGATTGAATGAGGAGGTCCAATGATTGACAACAAAACCTCTCACAACACTGATTTATAAATCATAAATTGTTTGAGCACGATGACACTCACAGTTGCATTGTGCATATCACATGGTAACTCCTCGATACATTGCAATTGGTTTCTTATACTTATGACCCACACTAAGAGTTGTGAGATACCTAAGCTCTAGGTTTAGGCATTTGGGTTCCTTGGAAAACTATTAAGTGATGAAATATCTTATCTCCTGGATTGTTTTAAATAAGAGTGGAGTTTGTGACACCTATGTTATTTGTGTTAGCGATGCATTGAGGGGCCAATCCCCTTGGTGTAGGAGAGTTGCAGTGGGGCCACGGCATTCAGCCGTAGGGGTGCCTCCTTCTATTTGTGATTACAAGGTATTTTATATCGATGTATGTGTAGGGACTCCCTCTAAGGAGTGTGAGGCTTAATCATTGGACTAAAGTTCAAAACAAACTCAAGATTCATGATAGTAGTTAGACCCTAGTGTGTTCCTTATACGCTCTTGGCCATGAGGCCGAGGGGGTGTGGGATTTGGAGCATAGAGAGGCATTGCTAATGCTTGTAGCCAGTGTTGGGCCCATTTTAGGTGCTGACATGTGATGCATTTTCCGAGAGTTGCTAATAAGTGGCGGTTTCAGAATCTTGGTCCAATAGGGACTAGTTCATTAGTGTATGCCAAAAATCAATGAGATAGAGACACAAGACCGTCAATTTGAGCTTCAAAAGTAAGAAAGAGCTGAATGGGCTAGACGGCAGGCCAAAATAAATAGAAGATATTCTCCACAAAGGAATGATGCAATATCCTTACAATGGCGGGGTCTTAGTAGCCCTAGCTTGACACATAGTTCGTTAGGGGGAGGAAGCTCTAGTAATTCCCCCTTTCAATCAGTCCGTCCACTTCGAGTGGAGTGATAGTTCCAATTGTTCGATCTCCTTTAGTGAATCCAGTTGTTACCATGGTGGCTCAACCCATTGCAATCCCTACTGGAATGGCGGATTTGCCAACCTTAGGGTTTTTTCTATCCATTATTAATGGGTTAGCAGAGGAAGATGTGGAAATTCACACTAATGAATTCCAAAAGTTAATGTTTAACTATCAAATTCAAGATGAAGGACACTTGATGATGTTCTTCAAGATTACTCTGAAAGGACGAGTTGCAGTGTGGTATCACAACCTAGAGGCTTGAACCATAACTATGATTGACTTATTCTGTAATATTTCCGTTGAAAATATTTCCAATCCCCATGATACTCATGCAAGGGAATGCCAGCATCGAATATTTGGACAGTGCAATTGTACAATCTCCATTGGCATAAATAGAGACCAAAGAAAAAGAAAACGAATATCCTCGTATGAACCTCCTCTTGGGAGGAGGTCAAAAGGATAAGGATATATTTTATGGCAAATTTTTTTTTGTAATTATCCCTTCTTCCTCCAACCGAAGGCCGTGCTGGAGGAGAGGGGTATGGCACAGATGACTAAGCTCCTTGCTGGAGCTCGTGCAAGGGGGATATGCCATGCATTAGGCCGCGTGGGGAAGGGGAGGTACCTCTCCTTCTCGCTATAAAAACCATCGCCTTGGGAGTAAAGAGGGGAGAGCGTAATGCTGCCAGTCGAGTGAGAGGGAGAAGGCTTGAAAGAAAGGAAGGAGGGGAGCTAAGAGCATGACGCCACCAGTCTGAGGGGAATCGAGAAGGAGCAAGCCGCCGCTTGAAGCTCTAAGTGCGCCATGAGGGAGGGAAGATTGCCGTTGACAAACCGCTGCCGCCATCATTTCGGCCCTGCTCACCAAGAAGCCGCCATTATACATCATCTCCTCTCCTCCCACGTGGTGAAATCACACCTACAGAAGCTTCTAGAAGCTTCTTGGGAAGCTTCTAAAGGCCCTTAGGAAGCCCCCTTCTTGTGGGCTTTCATAAGCCCTTCCAAATGGGTTTTATAACACCCCCCTTGGGATTTAAGCTCCCATTTCCGTGGGCTCCACCTAAGCCCCTGTCCTATTGCCTCTCAAACGGGTTTTTATAACCTCCCTTCCCCCGGAGTTTAGGCCCTTCCCAAGCCTGATTTACACCCCTTCCCCATTGGAATTTAAGCCCTTTTGCCCACCTTAGGCTGGGTTTTAAAAGACCTTTCCCGTGGTCCATTTAAAGCAACCCTTTCCGTGGAAATCCTCACTCCCGGGTTTCAAAACCCCTTTTTCCATCGGCCCTACAAAGCGGGTTTTTCAAAACCCAGAGTTTAAGCCCTTGCATTCCACAAAGTCCATTTAAAGCTCCCTTCCTTGGACTTTCATGAGCCTTCCCAATTGGTCCTTATAACCCTGGTGTCCTTTTAAAAGCCTTCCATTTCAAGTCTTTTAAATACATTCCCTACTTCGAGGAGGCAGCCTTTAAGGCCTTTTAAAGCTCAATTCTGAAAGACCGTGGAATCGGTCAAGGAAGCCGAATCACAAAGGGAGTTTCACGTGCGAAGGAGATGAGCCAAGATCTTAAGTCTGCGACCAAGGCAAGAAGGTCGAATACGCGATGGCTCCTAAAAAGGCACAAGGTGCAACCGCAGGAGGATCATCTCCTAACATCCATGTGGACATTTCACCACAAGTCCAGGTTTTTCTTCCTAATTTTGATTAACATCGTAATATTTCAATTATGTATGGATCATTTATGGAATTAGGATGCACTTTTTCGATTGAAATACCTTGGCTAAATTAAAGGAAATAACTTACGATCAAAGAATCGGTCATTTGTATTAAATGAATGAAAAAGAAGAGCATAAGATCTCTATGCATTCCTAGCAAGTGGTTTTTATGCATTGCAAAGTAACGAACTTAGATTAACTAATGCCCATCTTTACAAGTCGAAATAATGATAGTACACTTCGATTATGCATGGAAGAAATAAATCTCATGTCGCATTATTGAACATCTTTTCTTCGAAATGATTCTTTAAAGAAGGTTGCTAACAACCGTAGGAAATTGCTAGGCATGGAAATGACTCTAGGGCTACATGAGGAAGATTAAACTCTAGGCAATTGGCATAAATCTCATTTCAACTGCGTAGTTGTTAGAAAAGGCTGCATGGTTCAAACATAAAACCCTAAAGCTTAGTATCATGGATCTTGATTACATGTTACAGAAGGATCAATAGGAATTATGCCATAACTTAACTTACACTTTGATCTTAACCAAAAAAGTTAGGGATTGTAAATCTACTCATATGTAGGCAATAAATCATGTGGTTACGAAAACGGCATCGTAAATATATTCAAGAATAGACAAGTAAATTGGTTTGAACCTAAACTCCTAAAACCGCGAAGGAATCGCTTAGGAAGGGTTAAATCAATATAACATATCCCAAAGAGCTAACTAGGGTTTAGCACATTGAAGATGTGACCTAATCGCTCTTATCGCCAAAGCTGAAACTCTTATACCCTAAAGACTTGCCCACATTCATGGAATGTAGGGACAATAGGACATACTTGCAAGAAACGATCTAGGGTTTTTCCCCTAAGGATCGCTCGCTAAAAGGATGAAACTCGATTTGAATTTGAAACCCTAGGACCGACAATGTCAGCCTAGTGCAATCAAGAATGGATTGTTATGAAGACACCCAATCCCTGTTTCTTATCTAATCATGATTTCATGATTAGAAGACGTCATTCAATGGGTAAAATAGTCCCATGGTTTTTGATGCGACGCTTGTACAACAAGTTGCAGAGTCGTATGATCTTGTGATTTGATCACAAGGGAATGGCCAATTCCTCAAAATGAGATTGGCAGATTCTTGCACAAGTTTATCTTGCAAGAGAATGAGTAGTCGTCCTAATATAGCACATTTCTTGGGAAAAGTGACCAAGATAAGGGAATTAGATAATTGCTTAGAAGTAAAAGACCAATCAGTAAATTGGAATAACATATTTACTACTACTAGAACTTAAGGTATTAGTTAAGTTGGGTTAATAGGGTATGGCCCTAACCCAACGATATAAGGGTTAACAAACAAACCCTTGGGAATCTTGTCAAGTTGCAATTGATCCCGAAACAAATGCTGAACGCATTTGGAAGGAAGGATTCACTCCTTAATAGTTGGCCAAAAATAAACGACCACTGGAAATGATTGTGCTTGTAACAGTTTAGAGAGCATTGTTTGCTTTGTTTGCTCAAGGAATTAATGGATGAAAATATATCTAATGCTTCAGGTTAAAGGCTTGAAGGGAGAGGCAGCCTCAGTTACCCCTGACTGCCTGCCTGACCGTAACCAAACAGATTAAGCTGCCTGAATTTTATGGGAAAGGCACATCTATCCAAGTGGATGCTGAAATTTGGATTGAATCCATGGAGGATTACTTTGAAGTAGCCGGTACTGCAAGCACCAACCAGGCTATGCTCGCCAAGCTGAAGCTCACTAGCGAAGCTAGGCTTTGGTATGGTGCAGAGATCAAGGGATCACGGAAGGATCTGTTACCTGGGAGAAGCTGAAGAAAGCCATGCAGGGAAGATACTTACCACCTGTGTATCGCACGTAGAAAATGAATGAGTTCTACGAGCTGAAACAACTGGGACTCACTCTTGATGCATACTACTCTAGATTCGTCTCACTTCTTAAGTATGTGCCATAGATGGACATGACACAGCAGGTCAAAATTTTGTGCTGATTTAAACCCACCAGTGAATACCTGTCTCGAATCTATGCACCCATCAGATCTTCAGGACGCACTCATTCAAGATGCCCCTATAACTCAGGAGGTGCAAGCTAGACCAAGAGGTAACAAAACTTGGTCTTATAATGACCCGAATAGAGGAGCATATAGGCCTAAAATAAAGAGAGTTCAAGGTCAGAATCGGGGACAAAGAAAGAAAGCAAGGACTAATAATGCCAACAGCTTTGTCCCTACCCAAAGCAATGGCCAGAACTTCCATTGTTTCCACTGCAACGAGCCATGACATTTCAAGAGGCAATGTCCCAAGGTTGGAAGAGGACATCACCAAGCACCTTTCCAAGGAACTAGTCATGGACAAGGAACCGCTACCTGACAGAGGAAGAACTGCCTGCGTTGCCAACAGGGAAATGTGCAAAGAAGAAGATCCGACCATGGAATCAGAGTTTGAAAGGGTGACGGTCCATGCCACTGTACACAAGAAAGGCCTGAATCGCCAATTCTCGGTGATTTAGACACCATCGGACTATCAAGGTAAAGGTTTCAAGACCTTGATTGATTGTGGCAGTACACATTCCTTTATCTCACCAGCTTGTGCAAAATGGTTAGGAATAGCCACATTAGAAGCACCTACCTTGCTTGTGGAATTAGCAAATGGTCCTGAAGTCACTTGTACCAGGCAAACTGCTAAGGTGGAATTCTTTCTGGGAGAAAAGACGACTTCGGTCAAGTTCAAAGTCATGAACCTAGGCATCCATGAGTGTCTACTCAAAATGGATTGGCTTAAACCTAATGATGCCCACATTCATTGTGGAAAGGGCCAAATTTCCTTTCGAAACTCTGAAGGGGAATTTGTCACAACTTAAGGTGAGGCTGGAAATCCAAAAATTCAATTGGCCAAAGCATCTCGGATTATAAAGGGAGTTAGAAAGGGACTACCTGTCTACTTAATTAAGCACAATAAGCTAGATTAGAAGTAGGAGTCTACTGAAGGACTTTGATGGCTAAAGGAATACGCGGATGTATTTCTAAAGAGTTAACAGAACTCCCGCCTCAAAGAGAAGTGGATCATGAGATCAAGCTAGTACTAGGAGCTACGCCAATTGCAAAGAGACCCTATAGAATGTCCATACCGGAAGAAATTGAGCTGAAGGAACAACTCAAGCAATTTCTAGATCAGGGCTACATCCGTCCTAGCAATTCACCATGGGGAGCTCCAGTACTATTCCAGAAAAAGAAAGATGGAACGCTTCAACTGTGTATTGATTACAAAGGGTTGAATCAATCAACTATCAAGAACAAGTATCCTAATCCTAGAATAGATGAGCTTCTTGATCGTCTTCAAGGTGCGAAGATCTATTCTAAGATTGATCTTAGGTGTGGTTACTATCAGATAAGGATGAAGGAAGAAGATATCCCAAAGACGGCCTTAAACACAAGATATGGACACTTTGAGTTTCTAGTTATGTCATTCGGGCTGCCACCTTCAACAAGTTAATGCAGGATATTTTTAGGCCATATCTTGATGGCTTCGTACTCGTCTTCTTCGATGACACCCTAGTCTATTCCAAGTAGGAAGAAGATCATGAACCCCAACTTCGGATTGTCCTTGAGACAATGAAAGCGCATAAGCTCTATGCTAAGATGAAGAAGTGTGCATTCTTCGAGCGTCAGATTGAATATCTGGGATTCATCATATCAGCGTAAGGAATCTCAGTGGACCCAGCCAAAGTCAAAGATGTTCTAGAATGGCCAATACCAACAATTATCTAAGAAATACACAGTTTTCTTGGATTGACAAGATGGTATAGGGTCTTCATCAAAAACTATGCTTTGATTGCAGCACTTGTGACGGATCTACTGAAGAAGCAAACATCCATTGCATGGTCAACTACCGAACAAACCAGCTTTGATAGATTGAAGCAAAGTTTGGTATCATCACCTATCCTAAAACTTCCAGACCTTAGTAGGAGTTCGAGGTAGTAACTGATGCTAGCATGCTTGCCTTAGGATGTGTGGTCATGCAGGAAGGTCACCCTGTAGCATACTCTTCAAGGAAACTAAAGAGCCATGAGAAGAAGTATGCTACCCATGATCTAGAACTGTTAGCTGTCATCCATGCTCTAAAGCTTTGGAGACACTACCTGTTGGGTAACAATTTTACACTAGTGACTGATCATAAAAGTTTCAAGTGGATTTTTACCTAGAACGAGCTCAACATGAGGCAACGTCGGTGGATTGAAGTGCTGGAGGAGTATGATTTTGAAATCAAATATTGGCCTAGAAAGGAGAATGTAGGTGCCGATGCACTAAGTTGCAAGGCATTCCTTAATTCTCTAATCTTGCAAAAGCCATCAACAGCTAGATCTCTAGCTACAAAGGTGTCCATGCCAAACAACCCAATACTTGAGCTAGCTAGAGAGGAAGCATGCCATGATCTAGCCTATCAAAAGACGATAAGGGAGATCTCTATCAAGGATCAGGACCAAAAGATACAAGCTAAGTATCATGAATTCTCTATCAATAGTGGACTTGTCTACTATAGAACAAGATTATGTATACCGGCAAGCCAGTCACTTAAGCAGAAGATATTGTGGGAAGCTCATGACTCCCTTTCTCAGGACATCTTGGCTATGCCAAGACTCTCAATGCAATTAGGAAGAGCTACCATTGGGAGAGGCTTAAAGGTGATGTTTTCAAATACATCACTGAGTGTTTGTCTTGTCAATGTTTCAAAGCTGGACATGTCAAAATGCTAAGGAAGTTGCAACCACTTGACATTCCCCAAATGAAATGGAAATTCATCAGTATGGACTTTGTTGTTGGCCTACCCCAAGTTCAGGGAGGATACAACTCCATTATGGTTGTGGTTGACATGCTGACTAAGGTTGCACACCTTATTCTAGTAAAGACAAACTATAAAGCCTTAGACATTGCAAGGTTGTTTATCAAGGAGATACTCAAGCTACATGGGCTACCCAGAAGAATCATTAGTGATCGTGATTTTCTCTTCACATCACACTTCTGGAGAGCTATCTTTGAAGCCATTGGGACTCAATTCTGTTTTAGTACAGCTTACCATCCCCAAACTGATGGCCAAACAGAGTGAATCAATCAAGTCATCGAGGATATGCTTAGGGCACACTACTGTCATGAACCAAAAAGGTGGATTCAAGACTTGCCTTTGGTGGAATTTTCCTACAATGCTTCTTACCAACAAAGCATTTAGATGACCCCTTTTCAAGCATTTTATGGTCATGACTATCGAAGTCCCCTAAACCTCTCGGATCCAACCTTGAGGGTTGAAGCTTCTAGGCAGATGTTGGAAGAGATGGATGACCAAGTAAAGTCAATAAGACAGGACATCCAAGCTGCCAAGGATAGACAGAAGGCATAGGTGGATTTGAAGCATCAAGATAGAATCTTCAAGGAAGGAGACACGGTCTTCATTCGCATATGCCCAAAGAAGAGTTCCCTATCCTTAGGAGATTGCAAGAAGCTAAGTCCAAGGTATTGTGGACCATAGAAGATCCTCAAGTGCCTAGGACCTAATGCTTATAGACTGCAACTCCCTAAGAAACTAAAAGTTCATAATGTATTCCATATCAACCTATTGAAGAAGTATGCACCTAATCCTAACCGTGTACTTGATGACCAACAAGTTGTAATGTCTAGTCAAGGAGTCCTTGAACTAAGGCTTGACATGATCTTAGATGTTAGGGAGAGACAACTAAGATCCAGAACCTTGAGAGAATGCCTCATCCAGTGGAAAGATTATCCAGAGGAGGATGCCACTTGGATGGATGAAAGCACTCTCAACCATCAATATCCCCAATTTATCTCGAGATGAGGACATCTCGATTCCTCCAAGGGGGAGAGAATGTAATATTTCCGTTGAAAATATAAGGGAATGCCGGCATTGAATATTTGGACGGTGCAATTGTACAATCTCCATTGGCATAAACAAAGACCAAAGAAAAAGAAAAAGAAACCGAATATCCTCGTATGAACCTCCTCTTGGGAGGAGGTCAAAAGGATAAGGATATAATTCATGGCAATTTTTTTTTGTACTTATCCCTTCTTCCTCCAACCGAAGGCCGTGCTGGAGGAGAGGGATATGGCACGGATGACTAAGCTTTGCTGGAGCTCGTGCAAGGGGGATAGACCATGCATTAGGCCACGTGGGGGAGGGGAGGTACCTCTGCTTCTCGCTATAAAAACCATTGCCTTGGGAGTAAGGAGGGGAGAGTGTAACGGCGCCAATCGAGTGAGAGGGAGAAGGCTTGAAAGAAAGGAAGGAGGGGAGCTAAGAGCATGACGCCGCCAGTCTGAGGGGAGTCAAGAAGGAGCAAGCCGCTGCCTGAAGCTCTAAATGCGCCGTGAGGGAGGGAAGATTGCCGCTGATGAACCGCTGCCACCATCATTTCAGCCCTGCCCGATGTCGTATTGCTGTGCATTCGAGGTGTGAAAACCACCCAAAAGTTGTGTGTGTGATTTGATACTTTGTACATACTTAGTTGTTGTGTTTACATTTTTTTTCTACATATGAGTATAGTGGGGAGGAGTTTGGAGGCATGGTGGTGAGCATGAAGGGATACTTTCAGTCTATGTTAAGCAGTGGTTCACTGTATCCGGGCATACGAAAAGTCCGCCATCATCACGGAATCAAACGGGGAGCCATCTTCGCCATAGCAGGCTGCAAGACAAATACCTTAGATACATTCACATCAACAAATCAAGTTGAGCAATGATTCATGGTTGGTGGCCATAGTGGTGACAAGAAATGAATGTGAATGCTTTGCCAACAAATGATATATATTGAGTGATATGATGGAGGTCATTTACAAACATAGAATGGAGAGGATCTTGCAGCATTATCTGGTAACCAAATATAGGAGAGATGATAGTCTGCACTGCAAAATCATTGAGGGGTTGTACATGGGATCTATTGGAGCAGCTTACAATAAAGAGGAATTGCTAATATTAGAAATGACACATCCTTACAGTTGCAAACACGATCGAGCCGCGTTATCCTTCACATTTCAAGTACAAGCAAATCAGTGTGCTTGATAGTGCGGATGTTAACATGGAGGAGCACTTTGATGAGTGCTTTGCTTTCATAGATAAAGCCAGGCAAAGTGGTGGTGCAGTCTTGGTACAAAGTTCTCAGGTTTTTTTTTAATGTGTGAGCTGCCAGTGGTTGTATCAACTGGGGTGTTGGGGAAGAAAGCAAAAGAGAACTATTTTTTAAAGAGCCTTTTTGGGGGGAAAGAAAAAGAACACTATTTCTGAAAGGGGAATGATCAATAACTGGGGAGACGCAGGGGAAGGAAACGAGGAAGAGGGGAAAGCGCTGAGGAAAATTGAAAGACTTTTGAAGCAATCAGAGAGGAGGACAACAACCACTGTGGTACCGTTTCAGAACAAAAATTATGACACTTATAGTGAAAAATGCTTCTTTACTCACAAGCAAAAAGGAGGCGCAGGGAATTTCAGCAATCATGGCTAATGTAAGCTCTCTCTCCGTCATCGACTGAAGGGGAGAGCAGTGATTCTGAAGATGAAGCTGATGATAGAAATGTTACTGGAAGATCAATGATCAATTTCCAGTTAAAATCCTTTTGAATACGAAAACTGTTATGCTCAACTGGCAACACGGAAATCCTGGGCCGTCTGCTATTAGCTTTTTTGGATGGGCAGACCATGCTTCTCGCTCTGTTGTAACTTCCTCTTCTTCCCAGAGTCATTACGTTTTCCATCGACCATGGCAGCATTGTGAGTTTCTCCGACAATACATTTTGGCTGCGCTTTGCTTTGATGGAGCACACAAATGTGGGCGCTCTGCTGAGCTGAAAGCTTTCTTCAGTCTGCTTCATAGCGCTCTTGTTACGACCAGAATCTTATATCGAAGGTTTAACCAGTTGAACATATACATTTGAAGGTTTTTCTGCCTTATTTATGGAAACAACGATTTCTTACATTTGGATTCACCAGATTCTGTGACACTTGCTCTATCTGGCTTTGTCGCCTGTTGCTAGCTGGAGCTGGAGGATCTGTAAAAGCTGGTGGAAGCTCCCTTTGTGCTTGGACAATGCTCAACCTACTGTTAGCCGTAATAGGTTCTGTCTGTTGATTGCCTCGAGGAGTAAGTGGCCCAACTGAAGACCTCCTCTCTTTCCCAAGTATTATGACTTCTCCATCTGCACTCTTTAGAGTAATAGGGCTACCTATTGTTGTTCCCTCTCCAATTAAAAGGCTTAGGCCTTGCATCTGAAGGATATTGCTAAGATTGGGATTGGAGCTTAAGACTTGGTGCTGTCCTGCAAGAAGAGGCACACTTAAGGATAATTGTTGGCCATTCAAATGCAATTATGATGTGTATGAGCTGTCTTTATATGTTTAACAGCTGAACTTAACATGGAATGTCAACTTAGGAAAGAAAAACAGTAAAGTAGCATATAAGTTCCTTGTTGCTTCCAGGCTTCCACCTGCAAGAGAGTCTTTGGATGTTATTGTGACCAAATTTGCTGCAATAGAGCTTGATGACATAAAGGATGTGGTGGCCCTGTCTGGTGCACATACATTTGGTAAATGAAGCAGTATGCTTTCTTACAGACTTTGGAAGAGCAACAACAATGAATAATTCTGAACCACAAGGTTTGAGCAGTTCAATCAAATTGTCATGATTTGAAGAGCTATTCTCAGTTTTCATATTGCTCTTGAGAGGGTGGAATAGTTTTGTCAACTGTTACAATCACAAATACTTGAGCTTGTATACATGGCATGGGTCGATTGCATAAATCACATGTGGTTTGTTATGATGTTTCTCTATGCTCAGAAATAACTTGGTAGTAATACAATTGTTACTTGGCATCATATTTGTCTTGATTGTTTGCTTCGTTTGATCTTCTATCCTGAAATTAATCAAGGTCCTCTGTGGTCGCGACTTTGCTTTCGAAAACCCTTCGACATCTTTGGTGAACCCGACGTGAAAGCGTTGTAGAAATTTCAGGATGGGAGATACTTCAGCCTCTATTTCAGCCTCTTCTACAATTCCAACTGTGTCTACTTCAGCTCCATCAATGACTGCTGCGTCAAGTACTTCAACAGAGGATCTAAAGCAGATTTTACAGAAAATGTCCATGTATATGCAGCTCTAAAATCAGCAGACACAATTGTATATGCAGCAGCAGCAACAATTGCATCAACAGCAGTTGTCTCAGCAAAGGCAACTCTATTCGGAGCACGAGAATGCAAACAACGCGACTAAAGCGATTGAAGCAGTTGAGAATGAGAAGAAGCTATTTGATGGCCGTAATGTTTCAGCATATTTGAAGACATATGAGATCAAGATGGGGTTTTTCGGAGTTCTAGCTGGACTTATGAGTAAGTATTTCCTTCGTCTTGTCACACCCGCCTTGAGGGCGAAAGTGACTGATCTTTTTATTCAAAATACATATTGGCAAGATTTTAAGAAGGCCTTGAAAGAAGAATATTTCCTTGAGGACTTTGGTATGGCTACTCGGCGGTCATTCCGAGAGTGGGTCTACATGCCAAACAAAGGTCTAGCTGCTTCGGAGTTGATTCGAGAATTTGAAGAGAGGTATAGTCAGCTTGATGCCATTGAACAAAGAGCATTGGATGTTGAAAAAGTTGAGCTTTTCTTGCAAGCTGCAGATCCTGCTCTTTAGGAAGAGTTGGGTGAGCTTCTTGAGGATCGCACGAAGTCTATGGGTCTTAAAACGGATTGGCAGGATGCCCAGGATGCAGTCTCGACTTTGACCAAGAGGAGGATATGGAAGACCCGCTTACAGAATGGTTCCATGACACCGACGCTATCATCTGCTCCTATGCCTGCTTCTATCCCTGTTATTTCTTCTCCTCCTCAGCCAGTTTCTTGGCCTATGCCAGTGCCTACTGTTTCCACTCCACCTATTCCTCCTGTTCCACGACCGATGCCTACACCTTCTGCTCCAAAACCATTCGCTCCATCGGTGCCTACCTCTCTTGAGGACATAATCAAAGGCATAACAGATTTGACACTGGAGTCAGTTAAAGTGGAGTTAGTGGGAAATTTGAAAGAGCAGTTTGCTTCGACTGCACCTACTACTTCTTCTAGTGCTCCTACAGCACCTAGGAGTGCTCCTAGTGCACCTAGGAGAGATCGGAGATGTATTTGGTGTGATAGTACGGACCATCAGCATTGCAGGGATTGTGAATCTTTTCAGGATGCAAGGAGGAAGAATTTGGTATATTGGGGGCAAGATGGTAAGATTTGGTTGACTGAGACAGGAGCTCCACTTGCTACCAACTTTGGTAAAGGTGGAATGAAGAATTTAGTGGATGACATGGCTGCGCGTACTTCTTATGTGACAGCTAGAGGTGATGCTTCTGCATATGGAGTCCAGATTGAGAAGGGATCAGAGACTCAGTCATCACTATGGACTTATGCTATGGAGACTGCAAACAAGGGAAAAATTCAACAAACTGTTTTGACTAGTGCAAGCTCTAGCATCAGATCAGAGACAGGTTGGGATTCGTGTTGAGTGTTGAAATGACTTGTTTTTTGGCTGATTTTTGTTGTTTTTGAGAGCTGAATGGTTGATTTTATGAGATGATTGATTGATTTAGAAGTGGTTTGAGAGTATTTTGGATGGTAATGATTGTGTTTTGGAAGATCATGATGTTTGTTGGTGCTTCTGTGATGTTCTGATAGGTTCTGTATACCTTCTGTTTTGCTCTGTTTTGGTCTGTTTTGTTCTGATTGTCTTCTGTAAGGAGGGATGGAGTATTGATTGATGAAGATTGAGATCTTGTGAAAGTTTATTGAATGGTTTGTGAGAGTTTGGAATGATTTGAGAATGAGTTATGAGGTTTTGATGACCTTCTGTAACCTTCTGTAGGTCTTCTGTAGAGCTTCTGTCTCTGTTCTGTTCTGTACTGTAGCTGTTCTGGTACTGTTCTGTATGCTTCTGTAAGTGTTCTCATGGATGAGAGTGTGACTTTGGGAAAGTTTTCCAGCCTTGGAAAGAGGTGAATACAAGTGCAAAAGAGCTGAAAGAAGTGGAAGAAGTAGCTGCCAATGACTCAAGTGAAGACTAGAGTGAAGTGACAGTAGTGAGCTATGAAAGGACACTGTAGTGGCTCTGGTGACTCTTCATATCAGACATACCTCTTGGGAGGGGTATCCACGACCTAAGAAGGATTATTGAGAGTGATTTTGAGAGATTGTAGTGAGGATATGATGTATTATTGATAGAGAGAGAGAGAGAGAGAGTCAGAGATAGCCAATTCTACTGAAACAGAGTGATTGTATATGAGAGATTGAGAGAGAAGACTATGAAGATATTGAAGATGAATACTATGTGATGTATTTCCATTCAAAGATGGTGTACTTCTTTGTTTTTTTTGTTCTATTGATGGATTTTGTGAAGATATTGAAGAATATGGTTGATTCTATTAAAATCCGTGGGAGATCTACATGATGTTGTATGAAGATTTGTTGTGCCTGGTGTTCTTTTCTTCATTGTGATCATATAAAACATGATAAACAAGCTTGTTGATGTTACAAGATAGATTTTCTTGCAAGAGAATTCCCTTTTCTTTGGTGTTCCTCTTGGGGCTCCATGTTTTTGGTGCGCAGCCGGGGAAACTTGCCATCAACAAGCACCAAAAGAGGCTGAAAATGAAGGAAATGGCATTGCCAAGAAGAGAAGAATTCAATGGATGTTTGTAAAGTTCCTTCTTCCACTGAAGAGTTGGAGTTTCTTATAATCAAAGCCACTTTCCACAAGAAGTTTATCCCACAATGGCGGAAACACATCACCATCATGATGCATGCTTTATGTGGTGGACAGTTTCCTCTTCCTGTTGAAGCAGCAGAAACTTGCATCTTGGTGGCAAACTGTTTGGGAACAAACTGAAGAGCAGAAACAGAGAGAATGACCATCCATGGAAGATTTGGCATTCATTGAGAAGTTTCCAGACAACATCAAGTGGGAGATTGTGAGCTTCAGGAGTCTTGGTCTGTAGAGGTTCACAAAGACAAGAAGGAAAAGAGTTGGAATTTGTTCGTGGACGCTCAACAGCAAGATACATGGGATGCTTGGTGTACTGATAATCTTCTGTTTGTCCAATTAGCAACCCACTGGAAGTTGGTAGACAGAGTGTTCTTTACAACATACACTATTGAAACCATCAGAAGCTGGCATTACTATGATGATGGCACCACCACAATGCTCAGACGTATGCATTTTGACACCTTCAGAACCGAATATCTTCCCCTGTGCAGTGGCATGAAAGCAGAATTCAGGGACATTGAAAAGAAATAAGTAGAAGAAATGTTGGCAAGAGAGTCCTCCAGAGACTGAAGTCTTCTGTTAACCCTCTGTGGAGCACTAATAACCTAGTGGAGCCACACCCCTGATGAATGATGCAATAAAGAGGCAAGAGTTAGAATGAGTCCAGAGGTACGTGAGAAGAGAGAAAGCAAAAATCAGAACCGAGAGCGAGCTCGCAGCAGAAGCCGCCTTTGACGCCCTTGCGGAACTCTTTACAGAAGTCCCAATGGCACATCAAGCCCTTCCTCCTGCTGGAGGTCCACTTCCAAGCCAGATCCGTCCTGGAAATATTGATGACAGGCCAGCGAATGTAGTTCCATTGCTAGTTTTTAAGGGAGAGTACAATGAAGACCCCGATCTTCATGTAGCAGAGTTTATGGTAGCATGTGTGGCTAACAATGCCAGAACCCTTGAGCATTGGTTAGCAATATTCCCCGCCACTTTCAAGGGCGTGGCATTTCAGTGATATGAGAGACAAGCAGCAGTAACTTTTGGCACATGGGATGACCTGAAGTTGGCATTTCTCACTAAATTCAGGCGTGAAGGTTTTGAAGAGCGGATGAGAGAGGAATTTATGAACCTAAGTCAGTCTTCTGGAGAAAGAGTGGAAGCCTATGTCTCACGAATGGAATCCATCCTGAAGAGATGGACTAACCATAATCTAGATGATGGCATTCAGAAGGGGGTGTTTCTCAGAGGATTACAACCAGAAGTCCGTAAGTTTGTGAAGCTGCAAAGACCAGCCACCCTGCAAGCTGCAACAGAAGGTGCAAGACTGTATGATGAAGTGGAAGCTCGATTAGTGATGAATACAGCAAGAGGAGTCCTACCTCCTCTGATGCTAGGAATGATGTACCCACCAAATGCAGTTCCAGGGACTGTTCCCTACCCCTACCAACAGATACCCCCGGTATTACAGTACAGTGCACCAAATCCACAGTGGCCACAATCCATGCCTCAAATGGTGGTTCAACCACAACAACAATGGTCCCAACCAATTTCCTTAATGCCAAATCAGCAGCAACAGTGGAACCCTACCAACTGGAGTCAATAGCCAACAGTTCAAACAGGAGCTCTGAATCAGAACCAGAACAGAGACCCCTCTGTACTAGCCCAGCCCGTTTATGGAGTGATTACAGAGACTCCTCAAAACCCTCTTGCCAGTACGTCCGGAGGAGAAAGCTTGAAGGACTACTTATCTAACTCAGTTGCAAACATCAAAAAGGAGTTGATGGGATGTGATCACAGAACAACTACAGACGTTGAAAGTGAATACCGCGAGCATATCCAACGTTGCAGGTGCAGGAAGAGATGTGATGCTATCCAATACTTGGTGTGGTAAGTGTCATCAAGCAGGCCATTTAGCCACTGAATGTACATGAAAACCAACTATTCCTGGGGCCTTCTGTTCCTACTGTTTGCGGAAGAACCATACAGAGGACATTTGCTCTCTGAAGGAGATGCATGATAGGAGAAGGAAGGAAGAAGACGCAAGATTCAACTTGCTGGAATCCAAAATGACAACACAAGATATTGGACCCAAGCCTAGAGATTTTGGTCCTAATTTCGGACCCAAAAGATTTCCTTCTCAAAGTTACAGAGGAAGACAGTCTAGCGGTGGTCAGAGATCAGAAGTGGAGTGTTACAGATGCGGAGAAAAGGGACACATCTCACCAAATTGTCCAAATCCTCGAAGGTCAGGGGATTACAAGCCCTTATGCAGTCGATGCAAAGGAGAAGGCCACACTGCAAAAGACTGTCCAAGCCCAGCCCCAGTGAAAAACAATGCTACTGATAGTCCGGCCAAGGCCCAAGAGTCTACCTCCAATTTAGTGGAATTGGAAGTTGCTGCCATCACACGTGCAAAGCAGAAGGAACCACTTATCCAGAAAGAAAATAACCCTCCTGCCAGAACAGTGAAGTTCAATCTTCCACCAGAAGAACAGAACAGAACAGAGCCTAACAGTGCCGTACAGAGCACTACAGTGCCACAGAGAGTTACAGAGACAGTTACCGAGACAGGACCAGAGGTCCAGGATACAGAAGAGGAGGAAGTGCCACAAGTGGCAGAAGAAGTTCCTGTAATTCCTCTGTTGGAAGAAAGAGGGAAAATGAAAATGGGTGTTGCCCCATTCCCTAATCGGTTAGAGAAGCCAGTGGATCCTATTAAGGAATACGATCTGGTCAGAGATCTAGATACCTTTAAACCAAACCTCACATTCCAACAATTATTGATGTTGTCTCCCAGTTGCCGAAAAAGGTTCAAAAGTATACTGACAAGAAGACGTGGCTTAAGGATTGCTTCCTCAATAGCAACAAAGTCCAACAAGGCTCCAGAGCCTGTCAAAGAAGTGGACGTAGCTAACACCTTCCTAGATCCAGGTACTCCAGAGACTGGCATATGGATAGAAGGTTGCTTTATTGCAAATGCACTGATTGATGGTGGTTCATCAGTGAACATTATGACGGATATTACAATGAAGGAGCTAGGCCTACAAGGTGTGCAACCAACCCAATGGCTCATCAGACTAGCGGATCAGAGTAGAATCAAGCCTTTGGGCATTCTCCCATATGTGAAGACTACAGTGGCTGGAAAAGATTATTGGCTGACCTATTTGGTGGTGAAGCTAAACTCTTATGGTACATCCTATCCTTTGTTACTGGGCAGACCATGGCTATTTGAAGCCCGAGCAAGGACGGATTGGTTCAAAGGAACTTTGACCTTGGGTAGAGGACCCAACAAAGTGGTGTTGAAACTGTATGGTTCTCAAAAAGGACATGGATCCACCTCCTTGGAATTATCTTCTGACTCCCCTAATGAGGTTACGGATGGAACATCAGCAGACGAAGATGCTGTCAAACAGATCCTTCCCAAGAAAACAGTGGCACATTCCTTAACATTGGATACTGTAAGCTGACTTTTAAAAGATGCAAAGACATTATCAATGGGTGAATACTTCTTGCCTGAACCAGGAATGACTTCTGAAATCACTTCTGACAGTGAGATAGAAGCATGGATGTATTGCTCTCCCTATTACATGGCCATAGCAGAGCCAGAGACAGAGGTAGAAGATGAAACAGAGAATCTGTTCTTCTGTTACCGAGCTCCTACAGAGACAGAAGCAGAAGCAGAGACAGAAGCAGAAGCAGAGACAGAAGTAGAAGCAGAGACAGAAGCAGAAGCAGAAGCAGAAGCAGAAGCAGAGACAGAGACAGAAGAGGATGGATATGATATGGACGAAGAAGATTATGAAAGTGAGCTAGAAGAATCTATCCCAACTGAAGAGGATATATATGGAGAAGAAGTTCCAGAAGCATCAGAAGCAGACGAGCTCATTCTATGGGACAGAATGGTGATGGTACCATTTGGTCTGGTAAATGGATCTTCTCATATGCAAAATCTTTATAAGAAATGGATTAAGAAGAACAAGCCGTCTTTTAGCAGTGGCTCCTGCCGTCCTAACCCATCCTTGCCAAAAAAAGATGATGATGATGCACCGTGCCAACAAGCACCAATCCAACTAACCCAACAGGCATCAGAGGGTCCCTGTTATGTGACGTTCTTGGATGTGTCATCAGAAGATGAGTCTTCAAGCCAAGAGGTAATTAATTTTGAAACCAAACCCGAAACAGCTCTAATCCCATTTCAACATCTTAAGGAGCAACCTAAGTCTCCACCAAAAGAAGAAGTTGGTTCTAGTGGGACATCAGAAGAGGACACCACTCCCTTGAAGGAGTCGAATCTGTATCCAGAAGCAGTCCGTGGAACCTTCATCCGTGAAGTAGAAGGTGAAAGGCAGTTAACCTTTGTGGATGTAGAAGGCACTGAACGCCACTTGAAGGTGGGTAGCAGTCTCCCAGAAGAGGAATTGTCAACCTTGTACAACTTGTTGAAAGAGAATTTGGACGTGTTTGCATGGTCCTACAAAGACCTAAAGGGGATTGATCCCACAATATGTCAACACCATATTGACTTGGAGCCTGATGCCAAGCCAGTACGGCAACGACAGAGGCGAATGAACCCGAATTATTCCACATTGGTGAAAGCGGAGCTGCTGAAGCTTCTGGAAGCCGATTTCATCTATCCAATGGCAAATAGTGAATGGGTTTCACCCATTGTGGTTGTACCCAAGAAGAATGGCAAGCTTCGTATATGTGTGGATTTCCGAAAGCTCAATTCCAAGACGAAGAAGGATCACTTTCCTATCCCTTTCACAGACCAACTGTTGGACACAGTGGCAGGACATGAGCTTTATTCCCTTCTGGACGGATTCAGTGGATACAACCAAGTCCAAATCGCAGAAGAAGACCAATCCAAAACAACCTTCACCACAGAATGGGGGACCTACGCTTACCGAGTGATGCCATTTGGGCTTTGCAATGCCCCTGCTACTTTCCAGTGAGTCATGATGGCCGCATTTCAAAATCATCTACACGACTTTATTGAGGTATATCTAGATGACTTCTGTGTCTATAGTTCGATCCGTGAACACTGGGAGCACCTGGAACAATGCTTCGGGAGTATGGGATTTCCCTCAACCCCGAAAAATGCATCTTTGGGGTCTCTTCTGGAGTTCTGTTGGGCCACATTGTCTCTGCACAAGCGATATCAACAGACCCGGCAAAGATTGAAAAGATCGCAGCTCTGACAGCACCCACCAACCTCAAACAATTGAGGGGATTCCTAGGCCATGTGGGTTACTACAGATGGTTCATAGCTCATTTCGCAACAAAGGCAACCTCCTTGCACAAGCTTCTGAGGAAAGATGCAGAGTTTACTTGGACGGAAGAATGTGACAAAGCCTTTCACACTCTGAAGCAGTGTCAGATTGAGGCACCCATTCTGCAACCTCCTGATTGGACGAAAGAGTTCCATGTACACACAGATGCATCAATTGAAGGGTTAGGTGCTGTCCTCTGCCAAAAGGGCTCCTCCAAATTGGATCAACCGATCTATTACGCAAGCCGAAAAGTCACTGATAGGGAATGGAACTATACAGTGACAGAGCTGGAGTGCTTGGCAATGGTGTTTGCCCTGGAAAAGTTTCGCCATTACCTCCTATCCACCCACTTTAAATTTTATGTGGATCATGAGGCCCTGTCCTTCTTGATGAACAAAGCAGATGTGAAAGGACGAATGATGAGATGGCTCCTTCTATTTCAGGAGTTCGACTTTGAGGTGATTACTAAGCCTGGTCGTTCCCATGTTCTGGCTGATCTTCTGTCGCGTATCCTACAAACTGCAGACGAGGAGCAGGATGATCCAGACCTCCCTGATGCTTCCCTATTCTTGGTAGAAACGGTAACTCCCTGGTATGCAGACATTGCCAATCTGCTAGCAACCCAACAGTATCCTCCTGGCATTTCTAGTCGGGAGAGGAAGAAGCTTATGCTAGAATCAGCCCCATACACCCTGCTAGGTGGTGCACTGTACAAGAAAGGCAAAGATGAAGTGCTCAGAAGATGTGTTGCAGGAGAAGAGATTGGGATTGGTCTGAAGGCTTGCCATGATGAGCCATGTGGAGGTCACTTTGCAGGAGAAGCTACAGCCAGGAAGGCTTTGCTAGTAGGATATTGGTGGCCTACCATTCACAAGGATGCCTATGATTACTGTAAAAGATGTGATGCTTGTCAAAGAATGGGGAAACCCATGAAGACAAGTGCCATGCCACTGCAACCTATCCTTCCCTTGAAGCTGTTTGAGAAATGGGGCATCGACTTCGTAGGTTCGATCGATCCTCCTACCAGAAGGAAACAGAACCGATACATCCTCCTATGTACAGATTATGTCACAAAGTGATGTGAAGCTAAAGCCCTCAAGCGGGGTGATGGTAACAGCGTGGCCCTATTCATGTACGAGAATATCATTACCCGTTTTGGCAGTCCCTTAGATCTGGTAAGTGACAGAGGCACTCATTTCCTTAATAAAGTCATGGAAGAATTGACAGAGTTGTATAAGATTTGCCATCGCAAGTCCACTCCTTATTACCCCAGAGCCAACGGCCAAGTCGAAGTCACCAATCGCATCCTTTGCTCAATTCTGACAAGAACAATTTCCGCACATCGTCGTGATTGGGACGATCGACTTATAGAGGCCCTCTGGGCGTATAGAACCTCCCATAAAGCAGCAACAGGACAGACACCCTTCCAGCTGGTGTATGGTACAGAAGCTGTTTTTCCTATTGAATTGGAACTACCCTCTTTGAGAGTGGCTATCAAAGAGCGTTTGGGGGACGATAATTCATTGCAACGCCGTCTCCTGCACCTGGAATGTTTGGACGAAATTCGTAGGATGGCTCTACAGTGCATGGAAGCCACGCAAGCTCGACGCAAGGCTTACCATGATAGCTTCATCAAGCACAAGGAGTTCAAAGAAGGTGATTTGGTCCTAGCCTATGATTCACGCTTTGGCAAGTTTCCTGGCAAGCTCCAACAGCGGTGGATGGGCCCCTATAAGGTACTTGCCGTCAACCCTAATGGCTCTGTCCAAGTACAGACCCTGGATGCCTCTGATGATCCCTTTCTGATTAATGGATATCGCCTGAAGAAGTACTTCCCTCCTTGGGGATCTTGACAATTACGGACACTTGATCCTTTCCCTCGTTGGCGCGGCACTGTACTTCTTATGATGCTACTTCTGATAGCCGTTCTTCAATCACTCCTGATGAAGTGGACGCAACCCTCAGTCTCCTCAAACCCCCCTTCCAGCCCTGATCTCTTATCCTCTATTTTCCACCAGCATCAGTGGCAAGGTTGGTTCTGACAAATGGTCTTTCTACCATTCCCTTGCTCAATTCGAAAAACAAAAGAAAAAAAAACATATCGGTTATGGGAGAAAAGGACTTAGGTCCCTGTCATGCCGACCCATTCTTCGAGAAAAGGTGGAAACACCTCGGGAATAGGGGAAAACAAG